>NW_001889891.1:330624-440202 GCF_000143565.1 Laccaria bicolor S238N-H82
GCTAAAAAGATGGTGATTGAAGTTCCATGTATTAAATTATGTGATATGTCCAGGGAGGGTTTAAGCTTCTGGTGATCCGTCCATCGTTTATGAAGCCAACTTGAGAATGCCTCACCTAGGAGGCAGGAAGCAGTTGAGTGTAAGAAGAGTACTATACTATGTATGAAATTGGCTGCAAAGTGATGTGTTATTGTGAGTTCAGAGTCTGCAATAGAACATGGTAAGTGGTACTTTCATACAAGTGGAATAACCCAATTAATTATCAAATTCTATCAAGTATATTTTGATCTCTACATATACACATTTCTGTACACATGCCCATGATTACTACAGTTCCCATACTGTATCATATATAGGATGCACTGGCTGAGAATATAACTTCTCAGTTATTCTGCCTTTTGGCTTAGGTGGTTCTTTGTGCATCCTAGGGACTGCTTACAATTTCACTATATTAAGACCAAAAAATATTAAGGTGGGGATGAAAAAACAAGATATCTAGTATCAATGTCCATAAAACTTTCAAATGTACACAAAATTGAGACAAAAGAAGAAAAAGAAAGAAATAGGTACCCCTCAATACATTGCCTGACCAGATAACAGTACACAGGAGGCAGGGAGGGGAATGGTGAAGAAAGGTTGGCAATATGGCAGCATGGCAAGTGACATGCCTGCTACGTAGTTAGCGGGTCTTATCCTACGGGCCAGCAAAGCTCTTGCATGGGTAAGTTTAGCCATGTTTGGCCCCTTCTGAGTGACTTGGTTTGGGTTTGAGCCTTCCTCTTTCTCGTGTTCCTCCACCATGTCCTTTTGTTTCAAGCTCAATGGCTCTCCCGTTTCTGCTGAGCTTTCCTGTGGTCCACAATCCTATGTGTCCGTTGCTTGCTCGAACTGTTTGGGCTTGTCTTTCTCTGGGGAGTGTGCCGATCTTGCAGTCTCCGTGAAGATTGGCAATAGCTGGCCTACATGTGTTATGTCTCTGCTTGTCTCAGGCGAACATCAAGAGTTTGACTTGGTGTTGGGTGGAGACTAGTGTTTAAAGGTTCAGTCCATAGGACCGCAAAAAGCCGGTGGACTGAACTGAACCGGACCATGGTCCGGTCTTTTTTTCGGTTGCAGTTGCCCCAATTTGGGGTTGGTCCAGTTGCCGGTTGCCTCATTTCGAAAATCTTTTAAAACCGTTCAAAGACCGGTTTTAATCGGTTGCAACTGGTTAAACGGTCACGTGCGTTACATAGCCTTGTAACCACATTTATTGCCTTTTATTGGGTTTTTGTTTCATCAAAAACAGTTAAGAATTGAGAAAGATATAACCAAATCCATATTTTACCCAAGTCTCTACGAGATGTAATTCGGTTTCAGTCATAGCTATGTCAAATCTTCATTAAATCTCTTGAAAATTGGTAGAATGATGGGTATTTATATGCTTTACTATTTTATATAATCCGTTTATTTTTCAGAGTAATAATGGTTGAGATACAAATGGTTTATATTGGTATAATAAATTATACGCAAAAAAACCGGTCTGGATCGGTCTGAACCGGTATCATGGACCACAAAAGACCGGTCCTAGGTGGTTCGGTTCGGTTCCTTCAATATCTGGGTTGGTCCTGGACCGGTTGCGGTCCAGGGTTGCGCGTTTTCGGGGCAAAAAACCGGACTGAACTGAACCTTTAAACACTAGTGGAGACTGGAAGGGCCTGATGAAGGAGCTTGGCTCAGCTACGGGTGTTATCTTTCCCATGGCATTGGTACATTTATCTTGGGACTTGAACGGTTGTTGACACATATTTCAGCAATGTTCCATCGTTCATGGTCCTATCCCCGCCTTCAAAGTCAGAGAACAGACATCTCAGAGGTCCGCATCTGTAAGCATTGTCTCATGGTACAATGCCCTTTCTGTTATTGATAAGTGTTTTAGCCTCCAGCTGGGCGCGGGTCCTCTGGTGGCGGCGACGGTGGGGGTCATGAACGTGTGGAGCCAGCTGTAAGTTGACACGCCTTGACTTAAGCATTATAATCACAAGGACATCTAGGGGCCATTGCCAACCATTGATCTACTAAATTGCTCTCTGCACATTGACCATTTAAACACGGAACATGTTCAATTTAAATCTTTAATCTGTGACCTGAGCTCTTCATTTTTCATGTTGGGTGGCAGCAGCTCTGCTGTTGTGGAGGCACTTAGACTTCATGGTGTTTTGTATGAGGGTCTCAGTGGCGATGCCCGTCGAGCTGCTCTTGTTCATCATCTTTTTTATGGTCATTGCCATTGTTGTGCAACGACCGATTGTCGGTCTGTCACACAGATGTCAACAAGTATGGTGTCTCTTGCCACCTCTCTATCTGAAGAAGTGTTAGCATTGTTTCGACGTTCCAAGCTCCCTTCTGGGATATTCCAGGATTTATGTCTGTTGTTGGGCTTTTGAAAGGAACAGGCTCATTCAGAGTCAAACATGCTTGCATTTTATGAACATTGTCTAGATATGTTGCGCGATCCCTGTATGTTTTACCAGCTGTCCAACTTTTTTTCCAATTATGATTGCATGGATCGTCCTACTTTGTTGAGTTTGTGTGGGGTTCATGGGTTACCTTCGGATGGAACGATGACCATTCCAACATGGATGACAACAATCATTGATACACATTCAAGACTCTCAACCACGGCAGCAAACCGACTATGATTTATCAATATTGTACTACTTGTATATCTCCAAATTTGTACACAATAGTATTATTGACATTCGTCTCTACCATTATTGGGATTGGTCGCCACACTTTACATAATTGCCATAGCGGGCTTTGTGCCTGAAGGTGTGCTGCAGTGGTTATATCACATCATTGACACACCATTTGAACTGAAGTTTGATTATGTTTGGATATATTTGAACCACCCCCAGCTAAGTGCCTACAGCATGGTTTGAATTTGTCCAAACCTCACCAGTCATCAGAAATGGCAGAGTTCAAATCATGAACAATCCAAGATACCTTCCCCTTGTTTAATGAATTCCAGATGGGAAATGGTTCTGCTTGGGCTGCAAAGACAATTTTAGGGCACCTGTGGAAGCTTAAAACAGAAAAAGTTGATGGCCTTTACCATCCTTGACTTTGTTTTGTTTAAATGACACAATCTGTTTTTTGAGAATAACAGGCAAAAGTGCATCATAATGGTGGTGGTAAGTAGAGATATGTATTACATTTATGAAATTCTGGAAAGATGCTTTGAAATTGTTATAGAGCTAAATCAAACAAATGAGAAGAGAATGACATTGAAAGACTTGGATGATTGGAAACTCACAAAGACAATTTTCCAGAGCAATCCTTACAAGTGCATGTTTTTGATCCTTGGTTTTAAGATGAGAGGCTTCCTCAATGGCAGTTTTAATTTTTTTCAAGTCAGCAAACAAGTTGAACTTTTGAATGGCTAATTTGAAGGAGGCAGAAGATGCTGAAGGCTTCTCTTTCCACAGAAAATATGAGTGCTCTGTGATGATAACTGTGGCTGAGTAGTAAAATAGTAGTTATGATAGAGTGATCAGAAATGAGAGTACACATACCAATACATATAAAGGCAATGTCCTCAAAGGTTTGAGTATTGCCAATCTAGGTGGAATTATGTTGTGGTCAGAATGCTGAATGGCATTTACATAGTGAAGATTTACAAAAGGCCAGTCTGTATAATTGAGGACATCCTCCAGCTACAAATAGGAATTGGTTCAGTTAATTGCTATCTTTAAAGGGGAAAATTGGAAGAAAAAAATACTTACAGACTATTCAAAGAAGTGGAGTGAAATAAATATTTTGTTAAAAATACTATAACTGAACTTACAATCTCATCATTCTTAGCAAAATGAAAGGTGAAGAAGGCTGAGACTTACACGCTATTTTAAACACAGGCCATGCTCTTGTCAGCAATAAGTAAGAAGGGCCAACCAATGCTGACTTACAGGCTGTTCAAAACCCAAGCATGCTCTTGTCAGCAACAATGAGGAAGGGCCAGCCAGATGCTGACTTACAAACTGTTCAAAACCAAGTGCATGCTCTTGTCAGCAAAAAGCAGGAAAGGCCAGCCAGATCCTGACTTACATACTGTTCAAAACCCAGAGCCTGCTCTTGTCAGCAACAAGCAGGGAGGGCCAGCCAGATCCTGACTTACAGCCTGTTCAAACCCCAGGGCATGCTCTTGTCAGCAACAAGCAGGAAGGGCCAGCCAGATCCTGACTTACAAACTGTTCAAAACCCAGAGCATGTTCTTGTCAGCAACAAGCAGGAAGGGCCAGCCAGAGGCTGACTTACAGCCTGTTCAAAACCCAGAGCATGCTCTTGTCAGCAACAAGCAGGAAGGGCCAGCCAGATGCTGACTTACAAACTGTTCAAAACCCAGAGCATGCCCTTATCATTAACAAGCAGGAAGGGCCAGCCAGACACTGACTTACATCCTGTTCAAAACCCAGAGCATGCTCTTATCAGCAACAAGCAGGAAGGGCCAGACAAATGCTGACTTACATCCTGTTCAAAACCCAGAGCTTTCTTGTCAGCAACAAATAGGAGGGGCCAGACAGATGCTGACTTACATTCTGTTCAACACCCAGAGCTCTCTTGTCAGCAACAAGCAGGAAAGGCCAGCCAGATGCTGACTTACAAACTGTTCAAAACCCAGAGCATGCCCTTGTCAGCAACAAGCAGGAAAGGTCAGCTGGATGCTAACTCACAGGCTGTTCAAAACCCAGAGCAAGCTCTTATCAGCAACAAGCAGGAAGGGCTAGCTAGATGGTGACTTACAGTCTGTTCAAAACCAAGAGTATGCTCTTGTCAGCAAAAAGTAGAGAAAGCCAGCCAAGTGCTGACTTACAGTCTGTTCAAAACCCAGAGCATGCTTTTGTTAGCAACATGCAGGAAGGGCCAGCTGGATACTGACTTACAAACTGTTGACAAACCAGAGCATGCTCTTGTCAGCATCAGAGAATGAGCCCAAGCAAAATATTAACTTACATTCTGTTTATAGCCAAAGCACATTCTTGTTAGCATCTAGTTCAGACCAGCTGGACATTGGCTTACATTCTGTTTAAAATATATCATTTCATTGTACAGCTGGATAGTCAAGTAAGTTTCACATACCATATGTGGAAAATAATACAATATATTCTCAACCATCTCCCTCCACTCTCTCTTTCTTTTGAATAATTTCCAATCTGGAAATATAACTCTATTATTCTGGGTAATCAGCAATTTAGCTTCATATAATTAAACATGGAGCAACTACCTTATAATTGCATATTCAATTGATAGAGACAGATTATTTTTCTGCACTGTAAGAAACAGCTGCAAGATTGTATCATCTGAGAGAGTACCTGCTGTCTTCCTCAGCAGTTCACTGCAGTCACTTGTGGGATTTTGCATGTCTGTAAAATGCAGTTAATTTGTAGACTACAAATAAATCAATTTGTTACACCTCGAAAATACACATGTCCCTTGGGGGGATACTTTTTCTTGTAGAGTTGCTGACCAAACTTCTTTTGAAACCTGGTAACTGATTCCTCTGGGGCTTTCATTGCAGCATCTTCAACATTCATTCCAGCATTAACCAGGTGTTCCATTGTTTGGGCATCAAGCATATCTGCTTTTGTAAACAAGACAATAACAGGAACTGTGCACAAAAAGAAAAGATTACATTCAAGAGATCATCAATAGTTTACACACCTCTACCAGTCCCACACTCAGCAAAGAAATTTAACTCTGCCCTTGTAATTGGTCTGGCTTCATCATTGATTGGGATGCAGTACCTGTACAAGATGTATTCAGACACACTTTAATGTTACCACTCAGTCACTTACCAAATCACATGCAGATGATTCCTGAGGTTTTTGTTGGTTGAACATTTTTGCACAAAGTCCTTGACTTTATCCAGCTCAGATGTTCTGCCTGCTTCAAAGCCACATGAGTCATGAAAGACAAATGCCGTATTACTCTCAAATATCATTTCATTCTCAATGTCATGCTCCCCTCTCTGCCACACCTTCAGTAAAAAGTAACAGGACTGTAGATCCACTTTACTTGTGCAGTTGGATTGAGCTCAGACAAGTCAATCTATCCACATCAATAATGATGGATGATGATGTCTAGAACATGGAATACCTCATGGCCCTCCCGATTGAAAATTTTCGGCTTTTCTGTTGTATTGCAAACACGCTGGAGGATGGTTGTCTTCCCCGCATTGGCGCGGCCAATGATAAGGATGCGAAAACGCCCGGTGAGCCTTCGAACAGTGTATGCTTTCCGTTGTCTTTCTATATCCTCTGCCCCTTGGAATTCGATATTGGAAAGAGACATTTGTCGCCGGGATGCCTGAGATGGTGTGAACAGTGAAGCATCAAGATAAGCACAGTATTGTTTGGTTATGCTGGGTCGGCCACAGGAGTGACGTCATTGAATGCTCTCAGCTTTTCGTTCTGACTCCTCAAATGGAATATAAGTATACACATGTCGTTGGGAACTTTTCAAGCCTCAATCTGATCACGACGATTGTGAAAGCGTGCAGCCAGATCTACTTCCAACTCCATTTAGACCATCAACCAAACGGCAAGGGAGAGGGTGAGTACAAACTCCAGGTTAACTTTCCCTGAAGTTTTGTTACAGTCAAGGTGAATCTTCGAGTCGCCATTCGAGCTCCAGTGCCATGGCACATCTTTAGCTGATAATTGTACCAAGTAGGATTTAAGCTAGTACGGCTCATGTTACAGCCACTTCTTCAACCTTCTAGGTTTTCGCCTGCTGTAGTTCGAGTCCTCTACTCAGTCAATGAAGGAAAATGGCACCGTGAAAAGAAGGCCACTACTGAGGTGTCCTAAGTGGCGAACTCACGCCACATTTTGCTAATGAAGTCCCCATCTCAGCCAAGAATCGCCACAACCATCCTTTCGCTGTTCTCCCTAATCTTCCCTTCTCATACCCCCTACTCATTTTTCCGTGAATCGCAATCTCCGTGTACGTTTTCACTCGTAAGCTAAAGACGTACCTTTGATTTTGAGTATGCTCCCCGCCATCACTTCATATGGCGATAAGGCTACCTCAAAGCCTGTAAGCAATGTGATTCTGCATCGAATGACCCAACTCACGTTACCAAAGTATGTTTGCCCTTTTCTTCATTGCCGTCACGGCTAGCAAGTCGTTCTATCGTCAACAGCAAGCCAGCCGCACAGAAATATCAGAATTACACCGCACAACCCCAAGAAGTGAATGTATACCTGCCTTTCCTCCCTAGTTCCCCTTAAATGGGGTGGCTACCACTTGGGCCAGCAAGTCCTCAACGAAACTTTGTTAGTGTACAGTTAACGACTTGTAAAATGAACTTGGAGCGAAAAAGGTCAAATGTAGTTATACATGTCCTCCTGTAAGCCAAAGTCGCAGTGATTGTGCCAGTAGAAGTGGCCAATCTGTACAGGAGTGTCAGGGTTTAGGGAAGTGCGACACAGGCATAGACAACGTACCACTTGACTCTTCAATCCAATTAGAGAAGGTTTTGTGGTTCCAGTTTGCCGCTGGTGTAATGGTCATGTAGGTATCCAGACGTCCTTCCAACCAGTCTCGGACAAGGGCTTGTAGCTGGTGGAGCATTTGCATCGAAATCGACATTCCATTTTGTCGTTTCACAAGCACCATTGCCCTAATAGAAAACACAAGATAAGTGAACATTGTTCGTACATCACACTCGACTCACCAAACTGCACAGACCCGCTTCTTCGGACCCGCGCTAAGCAGCACTGCACGTCTACATAGTTCTGGACATTGAATTTGAAGCTGGCGGTGAGAAACCCTCGAGTAAAATTGGGTCGATCAGTCCGTCTTGAACAGTGAGGAGTGCTTTTCTGGCAGCCTGGGGGGGAACCGATTGATAAATCAGATATGAAGAGATCCCGTGGATGAGCACTTACCATCTCAGCATGTTGAACTGTCCGAACCATTGGGTGTCGTCATCGTCATCGTAATCTTGGGTCTGTTCTGGTAAGCACACGGACAACTGAGAACAGATATAACACACCTCGACTTAAAACGTCGATCTCCTGCTCGTAAATGAAGGGTCTATGACGGTGATGAGTTGCAGGAGTTCGCCTCCTATTATTTGACATGTCATTTTGGTGAAATACTGCAAAAAGGGCGTAGGCCCTTACATACCACCTGAGGCGACCATGGACATCGAGCCGTACATCCCTTCTGGGGTGAAAATGCGTCGCGACTGATGATCAGGAAGTATATGAGTCGTTGAGGTGGGGGGACGATTCTCTCTATAACTAGAATGATCATATTCGTACGACTCTATAACTAGAATGATCATCTTCGTACGAAGAACTCACCGGCAAAGCGTACAGAGTGGAGATACGTCATGTCCGGAATGATTAGGGCGTCAGGGAGTTGTTCAACACGATGGTGAAAGCGGGTCCTAGATCGACCAATGAGTCAGCTTCATCCGAGGTGTGAGGAGCGGAAACTCACTTTGGACGGCGCAACATCGAAATCTCCACGAGTTTGAGGCTCTGAGCACTCTTGGTTCCTAAGATAAATTCAGGACACGTTTCAGACGATGGAATTGTTGAGCTGTTGCTACGGCCAACGCCAATAGTCAGATAAATGGAACGTCGGTCGTGATCACGAGAACTCACTAAAAGAAAGTTCCAATAAGGCCCTCATAAGGCCCAGTGATGTAAGAATGAACAACGGCCCATGACTTATCGAGGAGAGGCAGGAAAGCTAGTAGTAGGTGTGATGAGCAATTTCGAGTTGGCAGACTCAAATCAATGGACTTACCTACAATTTGCTCCAGAACTCCCAAAGTCCTAAAGCCATCGCCGTAGAGCCGCAGTGTTGGCAGCACTTCATCTGCACGTCCCAGTCTTAAGTTGTGGAATTCTGAATGATGCCTACATGCGCAGACTCGTTGTCGGCTCTCGTCAGCCTTCTAAGTTCCAGGCTCAGCCAGCATTGCCTATACATCCTTCCCCTCCTCGCTCCTCCCCTCGCGTTGGGTGCTCCAGTCACCGTTACTCAAGCTCCAGTGACGTCGCCTTTGATGAAGTAGTTGAGCTTTCCCAACGGCTACGAGCTCCTTGCCCACAATCGCGCTCATGCACAAGCGTTGGAGAAGCGTGGTTTTCGAAGAAGTGGTGGATCTGCCAGCCGTTAGCTTGCCGGTCAGAGCTTGTGCTGCCGTAGTAGGCATTACAACATCTTCACCACTGGCGCCCCCTTCATCTGCACCCTAGTCGCCGGAATTTGGACGAGGCTCGGAGCATCCCTTTGCTTTCCCCTCTCCTTCCCGCCCTTCCTCTCCAAAACACTAACTTCCCTCTTCGGCGTAACATTTCCACTCCCACTCTCACTTGTTGGACTAGTCTTCTTATCCTCGCTCACGGATCGCGAACGCAAGTGTGGATTAACGTCAACCAAAACATGCTGCCCCACCCCAACCCCAACAGCCTCCTCTTCCCTCTAAACCGTCGTCGCATTAGTCGAACCAGACACCCAATTGACGTTAGGACGGAGCTGGTGGACAATTGGATGTCGACAGGGAAGACAATGGAGATTCTGTATGCACCACCTTTGACAGGTAAAAGTCGTTCACCAACCCCTTTTTGACCAACAGGACCTTGGGCGCAAAGCCAACGACGTTGCCAGATTGGCTTTCTTTTGCGAGCACAAACGGACTCCATTGCGTAAGGATGATATTACCAAGAAAGGTTCTCTTTCTTTTTGCTTTAAAGGTCCTAGCAATAGCTGATGAACCATCTACCCGATAGTTCTTGGTGCAAACGCTTCTCGCGCATTCAACGGTGTCTTCCTTGCTGCCCAGGAAAAACTCCGAAAGGTATTCGGCATGGAGCTTGTTTGGAGCTTGTCGAGATCCCCTCACGCGCCGGGCTGGATCAAGATAACAATACCAATGGTAACGAGGAAGAGCTTGCTGAGGCCCGTCGAGCCACGGGTGTCAAAAATAAATGTAATCACTCCAACTCTTTCTCTGTCTGATGCTCATATGCTCACCCTTTCTTCCTCTTAGCGGTAGCACTCGGCTCGAAAACTTACATGCTTCACTCATGCCTGCATCCCCTCGTCATCGAGCAAGCAGCACTACAGATGAACAAATTCTCGAGCAGGAACTTGTGGACACGTCCTTCGACGACTCGGAGGACGAGGACGATAACGGAGCTGACGACGACGAGCGGCGTCCACGTCCATATGGAAGCCTCATCTCATGGAGCACAACGGATCAGCTGGGCCCATTAGGCATTCTCTACGTGATCCTCGCTCTGATCCTCGTTAGTGGAAGAGTTATGACCGATGGTATATCATTTTCTTTCACACCTACTAAAGTTGACAATTCACCAAAACAGTCGACCTCCGTACCCAACTGAAACGCCTCCGCCTCCCCTCAACAGCAGGCCGCTCTCCGGTCCACTTCACCACCTCCTCAACGCATCGTTCCATGTCCCTAGACGCATACCTGACCCACCTCCAACAAAAAGGTTTCCTCGACCGTCAACAGGTTGGTGACAATGCAGCCAAGAAGGGTCCAGGGAAACGTATATGGGCTACTCAAGCAGAGGACGCGGAAGAAGGTCGCACGTGGGAATGGCGCTGGGGACCGAGAGCTGCGTGTGAGGTGGGTGAAGAAGGCATCGCAAAGTTCGTGGCAGAGTTTATGATTGGGAACGCAGATGTGGACGAGGACGAGGACGCAGAGGAGGGCAATGCCGCTGGGGGAGCCAGGAGGAGGGGGGCTGGTGGGGCGGCTGCGGCGAATGGAAGGGAGGACAAGCTGAAGCGGATGTTGGCTGGGGTGGAGAAGGCGGCTGGCGGGAAATTGGCTGAGTGCCGTTAATTGTTCCCTTTTTGATATATAGGTTCACCCCCATTGAGCAAAATCTTCTGTCACCGAACTGCATTCTTGCTATCAAACCATGCATGCAGATGCCTGATGCTTGTCCAAATGTAAGACTATTCCAGGCTGTTGCGAAACGATACTTAGAGCAGCTCGGCTCCTGAGTCCTGTTCAAGCCCAGCCATTTCTTTGTTTGTTGATCAGCAGCTTGCCAAAATATGAGCACGTGCCTGGTTCGATCTTATTCACATGACACATACCCTCGCCTCTCCCTTCCCTCGAATAATAATGGCGCGGGCTTCTCATCAAAGACACATGCCAGAACTTGTCAAGGAAATCCTTGTTACCAAATGGCTCGATCCGGTTTATTTGGCTTCGGTGTACACCACAAACAAACACCGGGAACTGAGCTGCTCTATCGTTTCGCAATTACCTGTCACGGAAGGGCACGTTCCCAGCTGAAGGTTGCGAAGATTCGATGAACGGTGATGGCCGTGACATGGAAAAGCTTTTGCACAGGTTGGACACCTTGCTTTAGTCTCAGCTATCGAGAAACCTCGACTCGAATTTTTTCCTCATCCTCATCATGGGTTCAAACGAAAGATTATTGATTGGATACACATACGATCGAAAGGCCGATTGGATGGCATCAGGATTTGACGCAGAGGATTGCGTAGACTTCTATAATGACGAAACCATCGATGCGATCGCAGAGGCGCTAACAGCGCTGGGCTATCGCGTCGACCGTGTTGGCAATGCTCGCGCCCTAATCAGTCGTCTGGCCTCATACGACAGGGAAGACAGTTTTCACTGCCCATGGGATATCGTCTTCAACATCTGCGCAGGTCGCAGTGGTATCGCTGGTCGGGAAGGGCACGTTCCATCCATTTTAGAGTGTTACAACATTCCATTCGTCCTGAGCGACTCATCCACATTCTCACTGTGTCTAGACAAGGCTAAAACCAAAATGGTGTTGGAATTTTCGGGAATTGCGACTGCTCCATTTGCAGTGGTTCACCCTGGACAAACCGCCGAGGATGCCATACAAAAATCCCCACATCGACCTCTGTTGTACCGACAGCTTCCCTTGTTTGTCAAACCATGTACAGAGTCGACCGGCAAAGGAATCTGGAAGATGTCTAAAATCACCAATTGGAGCCAATTGAACCAAGTTGTTCAATCACTGCAGTACAAATTTCCTGGTCATGATATGTTGATCGAGAAGTTCTTGAACGGCCGCGAGTTCACGGTGGGCATCGTTGGGACAGGCGAGAATGCGCGTGTTATTTTCGCCATGGAAATCAAGTATCGTTTACACGAAACCAAGGCCGACCATGACGCGGCGCAGCCAATCGCATCTGAAGATGATGCTGATTTCTATTCATTTGCAATCAAAAGTTGCGTCCACTGGAATGAAATCGTCGATCTATGCAATGGCTCTGATCAATTGGCCACGCGTGCTGGAGAGCTGGCCTTACGAGCATACCGGTGCATGGGGTGTCGTGATGTAGGCAGGATCGATGTGCGCTGCGACGTCCTTGATCCCGACCTGGCGCAGCCACATATCATGGAGTTGAATCCACTCCCGGGTATCCAGCCTGGCTATTCAGATCTGGTGAAGGGGGCCGAGTTTGTTGGCATATCCTATGAGGCACTTGTTGGACAGATTATGGATAGTGCATTGAATCGATTGAATTTAGTACGTAACATGTAATTCCAGAGTTTGCAATTTGTTTCGATCCACTTTAAAAGTCTTCTGTGATAATTGTAGTCGATTCACTCCGTTTGTGCCATGCAAGAGCAACAAGAATGGGAAGAAGGGTGCTCCCTTTGCGATAGCGCGTTTTATTATTATTGGTTGATAAAAATAAGCATAGATTCTCTTCAGATTCTCAATGCCTTTTCTTCTTGATATGTTTTGCGGCCCGCCCGCCTAATGGTAACAATCTCCGAAATTCATACATAGCGTAGGAGTACTACTACTACTAGTTTACAATGGGTAAACACCCATCCGTAATATTACACAAGGTCCCAAAGATAATACATAGTACTGCAAAACAAGCAAGGACAGGAAAGCGAGGAGGGTGCATAAAGTATGGCATTTAAACGTCCACGTTCATGTATAAAGGTACCCAGCAAATGCTATTGACCATGGCCAGCAAGGGGGCGCACTTGAAATGCAGGAACTGGGGTTCCTGGTGGACCAGCAATATTACTAGTTTCCGTATCTTGATTGTCAGTAGGAGTTGTAGCAAGGCGGACATTTTCGAGCTCTGTTTGGTTCTTCCCTTCCTGGAAGTCGACGTCGACCTCGGGTGTGGCAGTTGACGGAGCAGTCGCAGTCTTCGGCCCGCTCTCCTTAGGCGATTGGAGCTCGAAGTCAACGGTGACATGGAAGGACATTTGATCCTCGTTTGCTTCGTTCTGGGCCGTATTTTTGTAGAACCAATCCGAGGTAGTCATAGACGAGAGCGTCCTGGAGAGGGAGAGCGTACGGATGTTACACCAAGCTGAGAACAAGGGAATAGAGAGGCCGTCTGTGGCAGTTAGTGGTCGCAGCATATACAGGTGAGAATGATGAGATAGGACGCACGAACGACAATGGAATTCAACACCACAAACGACACGATTGGGTGCAAGGCCGTTGTAAGCATGTCTTCTTGGGTTATAGGAGGGTTTTGCGGCGTAGTTAGTTTTTGAATTGCTAGCGTGGAGGTGTAGACGGCTCCTACTCCCATCTGCAGACACAACTGAGATGTGGCTGAAGAAATACAACTCGGTGACTTACGGGCCCTATCAACAAAGAAAATCATCAAAGAATTCCAACGTAGATAGCCCTTACAACATACCGAAATGTCCAGAGAAGAGGGCCTGCCTCCAGGAAGTAATTTCCGGGATCCATTTATAAAGCATCAACATTGGTGGAATGCGTCTCAACAGCAGCACCCCCATAGTCAGTAGCAACAATCGGCCTGGAGTGATATCCAAGGCTGGAATGGTGAATGATTCAAAGGGAAGCCAGGCGCCAATATATATGAAGCCAACACAGTTGAGGACAAAGTCTATCACTGAAGAAAATAGTTGGCCTTCAGTGTACACGGTGAATTCGCCGTCCCATGAAATAGCACATCCTGTCAAAATTAACCATGTCAGGCCTAACTAGATGCACGGAGGTTGGAAGGCGACCTGCAGCGAATACGGCCAAGAGATCGTCGCTCCCCAAAGTACTGACAATTCCAGAAACGAAAATGGCTAATGAGAGGTATTGCGTGACATAGGACTGTCGGTCGATGAGTCCGTGCCGATGGGAGAACTCCATCAGGGAAGAAAACGCCAGTCCTGGCTTAATAGCGTCACCACCTGGTTGGGTTGCAAACTCACAGGCTATACTTACCGAGCAAAACACCGACAAAAACTCCAAGAACCACTTGATCTGTAATTATAATTTGTACCCTGTTGTAACGTCAGATGGCTAGGAGACATACATAAGCATCCGACGAGAACCCAGTGTCCAATAGCTTCACGCTTGGTAGCATCGACAGTCAGGTAGATAGCGATTGTCAAGAAGGGGTACGCTAGGCCATCATTGGCTGCCGATTCGGCCGAAAGCAAATGTCGTAATCGCATGGGAACGTTCTTAATCGCAAAATTTCCACCTGAAGATATGAGATTAGTCGGAGATAACTGCACGTTCAACCGCTCGGACCGACGATGGCTGCACTTATGATAGGATCGGTGGGAGTCAGGCAAGCTGCAATGGCAAGACAAGAAACAAAGTTGAATTGCGGAAACAGCAAATGGATGAGTCCTAAGGTTTCTTCGGTCAGTGTTTTTCAACAGAAAATAAAACTATGCATACCAGCGACAATGAACCAACCAATCGCCATCGTTGGGATGATCATCACGAGCAAACTCTTCGCATGTTTTGCCATATATGTTTTTGGGAGTTCAACTCCAATGGCAAATAAGCCTATCGCAAGAATCACGCGCATCGCCTCGAGCGTGATTGCATTGCTGTGAGAACCCCAGGAACGGGGATTGAACACACCAGCAAAGTGAGGCCCCATTAAAATGCCAAAAGCAGTCCCGAGAACAACTTCATTGATATAGAGCTGTAGTGTGGTAAGGAGCCGAAAGATATCATACACATGAGCACACCTTGTCCCGAGCGAGTAGGGAAAACATTGAAAACTAAGAAATACTTTCAATCATTTTATGATAAACAACAAATAGTGACTCACAGCAACGACAAAACCGCCCAGACACATGTAGGCGACACCTACGTCTGTAACCTTGAACACAGGTAAGTAAGTGAATGCGAGGCGAATATTATACACCCACTTGTAAAAGATGGATCATCAGCAATGAGTTCTAGGCAGCGGGCGTTTCTAACGCTGGGCAAGACAGAGGAAGGGTCGCGCATTTTGTAGACTCTCGTATCCTACGAAGCGCTCTGCTCCATCACGTAGTTCCCACCTACGCTAAACGCTAAACGGTGTGCTTTCAATGGTCATCATTTAGAGTTCGGGTTCCGCTCTATCTTGAGAAAGGGAGAGGTTTCAGGTTAGCTTCTCATGTTTGAAGGGTTGAGCCGAATGTTACCCCGCAGTTTTGGTGGGTTTGAGTTCCAGGTAGTGAGGAAGGACAGAAAGCGTAGACATGAAGGGAACATCAAAAGGCTAGGTTTGCAAGCAAACAATTTGAGCTGATTGGCGAGAGAAGCGCAATCAGAGAGAGCAAGATAGAAGTCTTGAACAAGGTTTTTTGCTGGCATACAGGCGACAGTGGTCGACCGTCGAGCACAATTTGTCCTGACACCCGAAGCCAAAGGGATACGATCAACACAAGCACGTCTTCAACTCCTGCCTGCAGGTCGAGCAATATGAACAGGAGGAACCTTGACTGGCAGTTGAGGATCGAAACGATCAATGTTCTACTTTTCTGCGAATCGAAAATGAGAAAAAAAAAGTCTTCATCAAATAGACATGGAGACGTACCCGTACGTAGTTCAATGAACTACCACCAAAGCCCATCGCGATGCGAGTCAAGTGCCATCACAACTTGAACTGGAGTCGAAGTTTGACACTCCAAACAAAATATGGAAAGCAGAAAGCACCTTTTAACCTCCGTTCCCGAACCGTCGATCGTCCATGAAGTCGCAACATGCCAGGCTGGCCGATTGTAACTTGTTGAATGGCATGAGGCAACAATTCAACCTTGTTGAGCGGCGTTTAGTAGTTTGCAATTGCATGAGCGACAACGTCTGGTGATCCCTCCATCGTGTACGAAAGGCAACTTGGGAATGCCTCACCCAGGAACCAGGAGCCAGTAGAGTGTAAGAGTATTACGTTCTACGCAAGCGAAATTGGGTGCGAAGTGACGTGTTATTGAGAGTCTGCGACAGAACTTGAACATGGTAAGTGGTAGTCTCCCGTAGTCAGCCCTATAAATATCACGGAGGTCGACAGTGATATATAGGTGGGTGGGTTGTACCGTGTACGGATGGAAGTTGAACGTTGAACACCAATTATTATCAAACTCTATCAAGTATATTGCTCTAGGTATACACGTCTCACTACATCAAAACCAAAACAAGGGAAAAAAACAAGACATGTATCGACGTTTATAAAACAGAAAGAAAAAAAAGTAGGTACCCCTCTACTATCAATAGAAAACCCACAAACGAGTTTTCCAACAGTAGGACCTAGAAATTCCCCGAAGGGACCCAGCCAATGTTATTGAGCTGAAGGGAACCTGACAACTTTGAGAACCGGGTCGGCCACCACGTTCTGCTGCATTTCTCCCAGTGTGGATGGTGTAGTCATTGCAGACGGGACTTGTGCAGTCGGACTGGTAGACGTCACCATGGAAGGGAGGGGTTCAGCCGTCTTGGAGAGACCTTGTGCGGCCGTCGTAGTAGGCATTACAGCATCTTCGCCCACCAGCACACCCTTCATCTGCACCCTAGCCTCCGGAATCTGAACGAGGCTCGGAACAGGCGCAGACGTCGAAGCGGCAGGGACCACTTCATCCCCTTGCTTCCCCCTCTCCTTCTCCATCTCCAAAAAGCTAACTTCCCTCTTCGGCGTAACATTTCCACTCGTCTTCTTATCCTCGCTCACCGAACGCGAATGCAAGTGTGCGTGCGGGTTAACATCAACGACAACATGCTCCCCCACCCGAACCCCGACAGCCGTCATCTGATCATCCGCCTCCTCATCTCTCTGAATTGTCGTCGCATTAGCCGAACCAGGCACCCAATTGACGTTCAAGAGCCAATCGGGTACGGGAACCCTCGCTCCGTAGGTCAGTGTACGAGAGAGGGAGACGTTTCGCGAAAAGTTCCGGCCTGCGCTGAAGAATGGAATGGATAGGCCGTCTATAGAAAATAATGAAGGTTCAGCAAATTGCGTTGAGGAGGAGCAGAAGGGACGTACGGATGATGATGGAGCTCAAGACGACGAACGATACGATGGGATGTAAAGCCGTAGCGAGTTTGTCAGCTTGTGTTTCCGGTGGGTTTTGTGGTGTTGCTAGTTTGTGAATGGCTAGTGTTGAGATGTACACAGCTCCGACTCCCATCTATAGTCAAAATGAGAAAAATGAAGTCCAAAACTTTCACAAACGAAGCAAAACTCACGGGCCCTATCAGAGAGAAACAAAACTTCAACTTCAAAATCCCCAAGAAAAAGTTGGAAATCATTACCAAAATGTCCCGAAAACAACGCCTCCCGCCAACTCGTAATCTCCGGTATCCACCTATAAAGCACCAACATTGCCGGAATCCTCCTCAAAAACAATACCCCCACCGTCAGCAAGAGCAATCTCCACGTGGTAATCCCCAAAATCGGGATATTGAACGCTTCAAAGGGGAGCCAAGCGCCAATGTATATGAAGCATGCACAGTTGAGGACGAGGTCGATGACGGAGGCGAAGAGCTCGCCTTCGGTGTGGACGTTAAAGTCGCCGTCCCATGATATCGCGCTTCCTGTTGACAAGGACTATGGTTACTAGGATGTGTAGATGAGTTTTCTGAGAAAAAGGCCAACCTGCGGCAAAGGCGGCTAGGAGCTCGTCGCTACCTAGGGTACTGACGATTCCGGTGATAAAGATGGCTAGGGAGAGGTATTGCGCAACGTAAGATTCTCTATCTATGAACCCGTGCCGATGCGAGAATTTCATGAGGTGGGAGAATCCCAGGCCTGTGTAACGATCCGATGCCATTGGTTCGAAGACATCAGAAGGAGAGGAAGGAAACTAACCGAGTAAAGCGCCGATGAATACTCCCAAGAAAACCTGGTCTTTAGAGAGGAAGTAACATTTATTCCCTGAACTGGAAGAAAAAACGGAAAAAGACAAACATAACCACCCAACGAGGAACCAGTGTCCAATCGCCTCACGACTAGTAGCGTCCACAGTAAGGTAAATCGCAATGGTCAAAAAGGGGTACGCCAACCCGTCGTTGGCTGCTGATTCTGCAGAGAGAAGTTGGCGCAAGTTGATGGGGACGTGTTTTCTCGCAAAGTTTCCGCCTAGCCATAGAGTTGAGCTAGAATGAAGGGGAAGAGAGAAATCGAGAAGAACGAACCGACGATGGCAGCACAAATGATAGGATCAGTTGGCGTCAAGCAAGCAGCGATAGCAAGGCAAGATATAAAGTCAAACTTGGGAAACAGGGCACGCAAAAGCCCTATGATCATTAGTATCTAAGTGAAATAAAAAAACCAAGGGGGATACACACCAGCAACGATAACCCACCCAATCGCCATCGTCGGAATAACCATCGCCAACAAACTCTTTGCATGTTTCGCCATGTACGACTTGGGTAGTTCCACACCGATAGCGAATAAGCCCGTTGCGAGGACCACGCGCATGACTTCGAGGGTGATGGCATTGCTGTGGGCACCCCATGACCGCGGGTCGAATATACCTGCAAAGTGGGGGCCCATGAAGATGCCAAAAGCGGTCCCTAGGACGACTTCGTTGACGTATAGCTGGAGGTTTATCATATATCCATGAGAAAGATGAAGGGGGTTGAAGAAATGAAGGATGAACATACTTTTTCTCGTGCCAGGAGCGAGAACATCGAGAACTAGATATCGGTATCAGCACTCGCACGATAAGGAGAGAAAGAGGGTACTAACAGCGACTACGAACCCGCCCAGACATATATATGCAATACCTGCATCGGTAACCTTGAATACGGGCAAGTGGGTGAATGTAGGATGCAAGGCAATTATCCACGAACTTCTATCAACTCGATCATATTGGAAATTCAGCTCGGTGTGTCTGTTCGGAAGCAATACAAAAATCACTCTTTTATAGGGCTGGATTCTTACGTCAGCATCTGACCTCATTTTAGGTGTTTGACCATCTCAGGAGTCAGCATGAGCCATCTCACATCCTTCCTGCAAATTTCGCCAGGATTACGCCTGAGATTTACTGGCAGAATTCAATAACGGAGCGTGCAATTCGCCTGAGCACTCGATATTTTACTCCACTTGCCGAGGATATCTGCTCTGCTGCGACGGTCTTCCTGACTTTTTCTGTCCAACGAGTTCAAAAACCTGTCAGTCAAACATAGCATTTTTTGTGTTTTCTACGGTCTACTAAATATTTTTTAAGCTCTCCGAGACCTCCCCCCCCCTTCTACCTATGGTTACGGCTTCAATTCCCGGTATGGTTTTTTGATTTCAATCGGTTCAGTCTTGGTTCAGTCAAGGCAAGAATTGGGTTTGCACATGCCCCTTACTCTCGGATCACTTCATACCAGTATGTCGGTGTAATCTAGCACTAAATGAGACAATTGTGAGTGGGCGAAGAGTGAAGAGTTTCGAATCCTCATAGGTAAGTTCAAACTACACTCCCCGAACGATAAATACCACCCTCCGACCAATTCACTTGCAATACCCATAGTTATCATGGCCGCAGCACTTCTTATACCTGTCCGCATCCTCATCACCCGATATATCACACCAGTTCTTTCCCGTCAACCCAAAGTAAGAGGATCCATCTTGAAGACCAGTGCCCGTGACGCCCTCACAGCAGGCATTTGATACGGTCTGCTGCCAGAGGTCCGCTCCCAAAAAGCCGGCACCCTTCCTATAGCACCCACACCAGCGTGCAGAAGATTCGTTGATCAAGGCAGAGAGAGCGATGAGGGTTGCGATGCCAAAGGCCTTCATGTTGTTAGCTACAAAAGTAGGAATTCATTAGCGGGGGTGGTGTTGCGTGAGGGAGGTTGAATGCTCACCAGTTGGATTGTTCAAGGGCTACACTGGGCTGGACTTCGACAATGCGCATCCTGCTTTTTATACATCTACAACCTGCTGGATGAGGCTAGCAGGTGGAAATTTTCCAACGAACCTTTTGACATTGGAATGACTGAAGCGAGAAATAATCAGACAGGGTAAATAGAAGAGAAGTATCTATCGTACGTGGTGTTCCTCTCAAACTTCTTCTAGGCCGAACTCATGGGGAATCGAAGATGCTGTCTTTCTTGTGATTTTGACAGAACAAACGATCACAATGAATGTGGTGGTGAACTTCAAGTTTGGATTGAAAGCCATGCAGTGCAAAGCAGAGCGAACTTGGGAGCCACCTCGACTCCAAAATATTGGCTCACAGCCGACGCTCGATATCTGAACAGCCCCCGCCGAATGACACTCGACTTGGTACGGCTCAGCGAACTTGGCGTTGCTTGCTCGATTCCGCTCTAAAAGTCATGCCAGTGGTAAACGTGGACTAACGCTTTCAAAGGAAAGAACACCCAGAAATTGCAGACGGCCGTTTGGCGGATAGCATTTTGTGTGTTCTCAATAATAGAAGCGAGTCGAATGCTTGAAGGGGGGACAGACGATATGGTAGCAGACTTTTTTGGATAAAGCTCAACAGAATCGTCGGAGGCGAGATTGTCACCAAGATTCTATAGTCAGCAGGACAGATCAGCCTCAGCCTTTGGTTGAGGACATGCTGCGTCTACACACTGATTGAACACAATACATTGTGCTTCTGCGCAATACATTCCCGAGTAACGATGATTCTGACAGACTATTATGGAGGGTTTATTAGTGAAAAAACGGAGAAAACACAAGAAGGATGCGGCACATTGTGGTTTGAAGTACATGGCTGATACAGGAAGGTTGGGAGCTGATCAGACGTCTGTCAGCGATGGTGATGATCTGTGTGAATACAGCGAGGGTACTGGATGTAGCGCTGGATGAGAGTCTTCAATACTATTCAATATTTATTTCTGTCCACCTTGCTTTGCCTGCAATGGCCAACTTGCCGCCAACATATGGAAAACTTCCATGTACTTCAAGTCCTTCAATACAAAATAAAGGATATATACGTTCCTTGAAGCACGCAAGCTCCATACTCACTCACTCACTCACTCACTGCACCTTCTCCACCCCCACCCTCATAACCAAACTCGCCCCCTCACTCTTCCCCTTCCCATCCATCATCCTCACAACCACCCACTCGCCCCGCACAACCCTATCCAACCTCGCACAAAACACACCCATCAACTCGTCCTTCCCCTTCTCGTCCTCATACACCCCCAACCGCAAGAACGCAAGCTCATCGGATGCGTATTCCCACTCGAAGCGCCTTGAATCGGGTGGTAAAACGAAATCGGCGCCTTGGGAGGGGACTTTGCCGGGTGTCGTGTTGATGGACTGAGAGCGCCATTGTAATTGTGAGGAATTGGAGGAGTGGAGGAGGGTTGCGAGGATGTATGCTGAGAATGACTTGCTGTTCGGTGTTGGTACTACGCCCAACAAAAACGGTTCAGCGCAGCTCTTACATAAACAAGAGGGAGAAGGAAAAACGTACAAGAACTAACACCCACAAGCTCAACAACCACCTTCTCCCTCCCTTGTCCTTGTCCCTCCCCTACTCCACCCCCTCCCCTCCTCATCCCCCGCGGCTTCTCAACCCACCCCATAGTCCCCACAAACATCGCCTCATTAACCTGCATACCCACATCATACCTCTGCCAATTCAACGACGCAACCTGCGTTCCACTCCTCCAATATACTTCAGGAGCGAAATTGCTCGATTGGATACGCGTGCCGCGGGGATAGACTCTTCTGAGGTGTTGGGATGCGTGTGTGATTAAGGGGGGGAGGGAGGTGGCGGAGAGGGAGGAGAGGGAGGTTTCGGAGATGTTTATCAGGATGTGAGGTGGTGATGGGAGTGCTGGGGGGATGCGTTAGGAAGAGGAAGAAAGAGGGAGAGAGGCGTACGTTGGTCAAGCCATCCTTTGCGCGGTTTCATGCTGCGCGCGTAGTAGCCTAGCTCGGCGAGCTCGTCGGATATCTTTACCTTTGGTTGCTTGGTCTTTGGCTTTCTCTTCCATGGCCAAAGTCCGGTGCCTTTGTCTTCTCCTGGCTGTTGGTTTCGTTCATCGGGACGCTCGTTCCCATCCTGATTTGCCAGACCCTCTTCTTCCCCATCCTCTTCATACGCCCACTCATCCTCCTCCTCCTCATCTTCCAACAGCTCCTCTCCCCCCGGCTGCGACTCCACACTCCGCTTTGTCACCGGCAGGTAATACTCCACCATAACCACAATCCGTCCCCTAAGCAGCGCCGGTGTAACCATCCCATCCTGCACACCCTCAATCCTACCCACCACCAATTTGTCGCCCCACGTCTCCTTCATAATGCGCACCAACTCCCCCTGGCCTTGCAAGTCCACGTGACACTCCAAGCTGACGAAGAGGGGCCAGTCGGTGGGGTTTATGGAGGTGTTGATGGCGAGGCAGACGGAGGAGAAGGGGACGCCGTGGCTTAGTGTGTAGCCGTGGGTTACGAGGAGGCCTTTGGAGGATGGCCAGACGTCGATTTCTGATTTGGAATATGATTGTTACTGGAGGGGTAGTAGGGGAAAGGCAAGACGAACCGACGCAACGGGCGTTGCGGGATAAGACGTGGGTATAGGCTTCGGCTGAGGATCGGCCTAGGAGTTGGCGAGAGAGGAGGTAGGTGTTGTGGGATGAGCTGAAGGGGATTCGTTTGGTTTGAATGGGGGGAGATGAGGTGAAGGAACACTTACGAGATGAAATAGTCTGTTATTGGAAGGGTATCGTCTACTTGTATTGCTTTAATGACTGGTCTTGCTAGGAGGTCATTGACAGTCTGTAATACGCATTGATGTTCGAGGATAATAAAACGACATATATATGGACTTACGATATCTTGATCTTCAGCCCACTGCACGATCTCAGGACTAAGACGAAGATCAGTCCAAGCGGAAGTGTCGAGGTTGCGGTCCGTGTGAGTCTCATAATAGTCCGTGAGCTGTTCTTGGATTTGGGTATCGAGATCGTAGGTATTATTATCCGCTTCCGTCATTGGGTATGTAAGGTGGGTATAAGAAGAGATGTGTCTATTTTTAACAACTACAAACTGAGCATGGTCAACCTCGAACTCCCAATCTGCCATGACGCTTATGCAGCCTTCTCCAAACGTGACATTTGACGTCGTCGAGCGACGCATCCAGACGCTTACATCTATTCTCCAGAACATGAATAGACGACATCTCCCTACTACCTTGAGCGAGCGGAGTCAGATCCCAGCTTTTCTGCGTCACTTGGCTACTCTCCTTGCCTGTGATGACGCAGACGCTATCGCTCTTACTGGTAGCTTGACCAATGAAGAGTTACGGATCTTGGTCGTGTCCCAAAATCCTAGCAACTTGAACATTTCCGGATTTGGAGTGAAAGAGATTTCAAAGTCAACCAGGACAGTGGTGAATGGGCACGTCTGTTGACCATCTCCGACTCTGTGTAATCCTAATCGTCTAAAGGAACAAGAACGCGAAGCTCCCGCAGCACATAGCCGACGTCTGGGCCGCCATTGACTCATATGATCCAAACAGCGTTAAGGGCCAATACCATTCCTTCTGCCTCTTCATCGTCAGGCGCTGTTTCCGGAAGTTGTCCAAACGCGTATTCCAAGACAAGGAATGTTGGAATGTAAGCGTGAGCCAGAAGATTTTCGAGTGGATTCCTCTCAGTAAAGAACTCGATGACGTTCGGTGGATAGAACGCCCGCAGTGGGCACTTCATGCCCTCCCCCCCGATGGACTTGACGGGATGAGGGAGAGAACGATACAGACGCAAGGGCGAGATGTCATTCAATGGGAGTTCTCAACTGCCACCCTGCGAAGCTGGGCCTGGCTTCTCGCGACCATGCTCCGGCAGCTGGAATTAGCAACAAGCGCAACGAGGTCAGCGCGAAAGAACAAGGAGACTGATAAAGAGACTCGAGGGCTAAGAAATATTCATGCTTGGTGTTTCTGTCTGGATGCGTACGTGCATTGGAGGGAGGGTGTTGTCAAGACTCTTTTAACCAAGACCTCACTGGCACATGCGTTCAGCCTCCGTGACGTATCGAATATGGGCGGTACGTAAATTTATCGTCTTTCCCTCCCCCATCTCATCAAAAATGCAGGTGATGAAGAACCTGGTGAGTTTGGGTATCATCCACTCTTTGAAAGTAAACTGAACCGCTTTTGAGATGAACTTGCCGACATGCGGACAGAGCCCGACGAAAGTGACGGGCAACAAGGTGAGTTTTGGTTACATTTATTCTCTGCAAAAAAAACAGAAAGGGCCACTTTTGAGATCAACTTGCCGACGAAAATCATGGGCAACAAGGTGAGTTTGGTTACCATTATTCTCTGCCAAATTACACTGAAAAGGGCTGCTTTTGAGATGAACTTGCTAACGAAAGTGATGGGCAACAAGGTGCGTTTGGTTACATTTATTCTCTGAAATGAGCTGAAAAAGGCGCTTTTGAGATGAGCTTGCCGATATGCAAAGAGAGCCCTACGAAAGTGATGGGCAACAGGTCCTTCGTCACCTAAAGGCCATCGTCGCATGGCACGTCGCCGCAACGAGTCTTCTGGATGAAAGATATCGACGCGTCGCCCCAACTATGCGTGTCGGCCTAGTAGAGATTTCCCCGAGCCGGGATTCCGATCTGATGACCGATGAGGAGGTCATTGACGAATTCTTCCGTAGACGACCCGCTTCATCGTCTGAAACCCGCATCTCTATTGAGAATATCATTAGGGAAAACCACACAAAGAAGACGTTCACTGGTACCACTCATGCAGAAGCGACGCTTATGGGGCTTTTTACATATTTCTCTCCTGGTTTACCTTCCGTCAACCATGGGGATCAGAAAGTTGACGACGCCACTCTTCGTCTTCTCAAAGAATTCATTGAGCCAGTATGTTCTCCTTTCTCCCCGTGCACACATTTGATAAAATCCTTGGATACAGGCCATATTCGAAAAATCCATCGCTGTCAGTAATAAAAAATGCTGTTGGTGCTGTAATAAGCTCAATATCCATCTTGATATCCGTATCAAGTTGCCCGGTACACATGGGGTTTTATTCTCTTGGACTCCTCCTCGACTCGGCGTTGATCTCACTATTCTCCAAAAAACTTGAGAACGATCTATGGGACGAATTGAGCGCAGCTGTAACGGATCAATTTTACCGTGGTCATTCTCGTCAAAGCCCTGGTTCCAGCACGGTCTATGACATAGATCCCACACTTGTGGAAGATATCCTCGAGTTCTTCTAGTCTCCAGCTCCCAGATCTCCATCCCTCCCAGCTTAAGCTAGCGCTCAAGTCGAATTTGATTCCCTGACCCACCTTGTTTGAAACGCACATATTGTGTACATGTCACAAATACATATGTAGGATTTTGTGATTATATATCCAGTAGCGGCGCAAGCGCCAGTCCCCGACTCTCAACATGGAAGGTAATAGACCACAGATAATAAATCTACTATATTTTAGTTGCCTGTGAGAGGCAATGATTTGGGTATCGAAAATCGTAGGTGGGTATTTGCGAGAGGTATAAAGAAGAAACAACGATATGACGTGTCAACGCGCGCGTAAACTTACAAACTAAACATGGGCAACCTCTTCCCCACAAAATACGACCAATACAACGGCGCAACATCCCCACTCGGCAACCCCGAAATATTCCCCGTCATCATGCCCAACGCCCAATCGCTATAAAACACCGCCAATATCCCAAACGCCGCCAAGCCCCAAATTAAACCGCCTACAGCGATCTTGTATATGATTCCCGGGGAAGAAAGGTGGAAGAGGGTGTAGATGGACCCGAGGAGGTAGGTGATTATGCCGATGCCGACGATGGTGTAGAAGCTTGCTGTTAGTTTGGCTATGCCTTGGTGCCCGTGCCCGAATTTGTGGATTAGGGACATGAGCCCGATTATGCCTGCCAGCATTCCTGGGATGTCTGTAGGGGAGGGGAATGGGGTGAGTGGTGGGAAGTAGAGAAGAGGAAGGGGAAGGGGACGAACAGAGGAGTATCCACCATGAAGCTGATTTGAAGGGGAGAGCGTGGATGGGTTGTTGCCGCTCTTCTGAGTGTAGATTTTGAATGGGTGTAACACCCACCACTGTCTCCTTTTCGTCCTTTCCATCAGAGAACGATATCGGTCTCCCCACCTCCACATTGCCAACAACACTCTCACCCCCCAGCCGCCTCCTCATCAAAATCGCGACATGAACAGCCGTAACCCCATTCAACACCGACACATCCAGCTTCCACACAGCAATAACCAACAACTGCCACGTATTCCTACACCGCAAGATCGTCACTATCGACAGGGCGATGGTCACTCCCAGCCCAAGGATCCCCAACGCCAAGTCGAGCTGGGAGTAGTGGATGCGGGAGAAGGGCCAGAGGGGCTTGCGCCCGAACCAGAGACAGAGGATGGTGTAGTATGTGAGGATGTGGGAGGTGAAGCCGAGGGCGCCGTAGGGGAGGGAGTAGCAGTGGATTTCGGTGGTGAGGCCTAGGGAGGATTGGGCGAGAGAGGTTAGTTGGGTGTCGGGTGGGGTCATGGTAAGGTTTTTCCACTAGATTGTGGGAGGGGTATAGAGCGACAGACGCTCATAGCTATTTGCATTATCACCCAGTGTGACTTGCACCAATGTAGGGTTTCAACGTGTTTATTTAGGAGGTAGGAGCCAAATAGCCAGCGTTTGAAGTCAACGACGGTATAAAAGATTGCATGCCGAGCTCGTGGTAGACGCTTGCACCAATGAGTGTTGTAAAAGTCCTCTTTTGCCACGGTTGTAAAAGTGATTGTGGTGTGAATCTAACAAGCGTTCTGGACCGAGTCATGTTACGTCGTTTTGTATCTCGAGTTGTAGCCAGAGGTTCTCTTCGTCGCCAGATGTGCTCAAAGAGGTGCAAAGGGGGACAAGGCCGGCAAAAGTCAGAGGCGCAATTTGACGTCACGGCGAAAGGGCGTCAAAGTATAGGTTGTTGTTTTCCATGAGAAGAGCGGAGATTGAAATGAGTAGAGTCAGATCGGTTCCGGCCGTAGTAGATAAAGAGCAGCTTTGTGTTCCTGGTCTCTCTCTACACCATTACTTTGTTCCCCCTTTTACAACCAGAGCAATATAACTTGTTACCTTCTGTTCAAGTCGTAGACAGCGATGTCAGACGACGACATCCAATTCCTGGGCTCAAAGCCTGTCGAAAGAGCCGCCATGAGGAATGCCCACCGCCCTGTTACGGGTGAGATTCCCTTGCTTCTCATTCACTTCTATAAGGCTCATCTTTGTAGGAATCGGGCTTCACATTGAGAGATCGAGCAATACCCCAGCATATGGGATGGTATTCCGCAGAGCTAGCACGAGCGTCATTCACATTGGTCGGAGACCAGGAACTGATCCAGACCGAAGGTCTCAAGATATCGAGGATGGGAACGCCATGTTCCGATGCGCCGTCGTCAGTCGTAAGCATGCAAAGATCGCACTTTCCGACAGCGGCCATGTACGTTTCCCACTACCCTCTAATTCTTATCATTGTCTTGTCTTACTTTATACTTACAGGCATACCTTATCGATTTGGGCTCGCACCATGGAACTCACGTTCGCAAGCGGGGTGAAGGGACTTCCAAGATCCTCAAGCCTGAGACACCTGCACTGCTTACTGACGGCGATGTCGTCACTTTTGGCAAGGCAGTGGGCAAGGGTGAGGAATGCGTGCGGCCCATCACGGCAAGGGTGGAACTTCTATATGGCGCCCAGGCCCTGTCATCCATCAAGCCTCTAGTCGTCCCCTCCTCTTCCACTAACTCTTCCCCCTTGTCGTCGTCGGACCGATCAAGCAATAAGACTACGGGACGTTATGGCGTTCATTCCTCCCCTTCATCGTCCGATGACTCATCCGCGCCCAACTCTGACCAATATTCAGACATTGAAGAGATCCCCGCACCGGCGTCAGCAGTGAAAGTAGCTTCCCCCGACCACGACGATGGGCACATTGGCAGGGCTTTTGAGGTGTTGAAACATCTTTTACCCCCTTCACATACGCCATGCACCCCTATCCGAGGCCGATCGCCCGCAATCGAGCTTTTTGATTCTCCCTCGCGAACCCGCTGGTTAAATCCTCCCCCACACCCTAGCTTCCCGTCCCGCTGGCCAACCCCTCCTCCCCTCCAACCCTCGTCACCCAGCTATTTCCAGCACTCTCCACCTTACAGTCCTCGTTCGCTGAGCTGGCCTGACTCGCCCAGCCCACCTTTCTCCAACTACGATCCTGTTGGCTTTGATGCCTCACAGCATGACATTTTCGAGGCAGGCAGCAATAGGTCTTGCTTGTCCTCGCCTATGGATCTTGCCAGTCCGTCTCCTGGACCCCTCATCTCGGTTCTTCCCCCTGTGGAACCATCTATGGTTGGGGCGTGGCCGGCGTCTCGTTCCTCTGTCTCCAGTGCCCCTGGTACACCTGAGCCAGAGTCCCATTCTACGAACCAGCCAGAATCTCTTAGTGTGTCATCGGAACAGGTTCAGAGTCTCGGAGGAGAACAGAAGGAGGCTGTGCTTTCTGAAAGCCATGAGCAGGTTGCTGCGGCTGTTGAGCCTCCGGCATCGTTGGCTGAAAGTGACGATCTCTATGCGCCTGCCAAGGCTCCTGAAGAAGTCGTCAAGCAACCTGAACCCGCAGGAGCAGGGTTCATGCCTATGTGTGAGGTTGAGCCTATCATTGCTGAGCTAAATGCTCTGAAGACAAATTTACATAATCTTCAGGTATCGTATTCCTTTCTTTTTCACATCTCCATCTTCTGACAGCAATATCAAAAAAAAAATAGAACGACGTTACAGCGCTGCAGAAACAACGCCGCCAGCCGCGACCACGGTATAACAACACCCACGACATGCACACGCTCGAAGAAAAGGTTTCGGACTTTGACGATCGGCTTTTGGACGTTGACTCAAAGTACATCACGCTGGCTGATCAAGTGGAGGGGATGATGCATATTGATATACCGGATCTGCTATCGCAGATTGAGGCGCTGCAGGACCAGGCGGAGAATGTGACGCATGTTGATATTGCGGATTTGCAGGATCAGGTGGATGTGCTTGAGGAGGCGCAGGCTGCGTTGCGTTCTGAGTGTGAGAAGGCGAACAAGGATAAGGAGGAAATGAAACTGAAGACGAAGAGGGAGGAGGAAGAGGCAAAGCCTTTTGGGGAGAGGGAAGATGTGAAGAGTTGTTTGCAGACTATGAGGGATATGGTTGATGGTATGCCATTCATTCATTGGTGAAGGACTGAACTGACGTTGAACAGAAATACGAAATCTTCGAGATCGGGCGGAGAAGCAGACGACGGCGGATCTTGAAGCTGTACGAAAGATACGGGATGAGATGGTTACTTGTCAGGCCGAGACGTCTGGGTACCGGGATGAGGTTGAGGTTTATTGGGATGAGACGTCTTGCTATCGGAATGATGCGGATGATTATCGGGCTGACGCTGAGGCTTGTCGGGATGATGTGTTGGCTTATAGGGATGAGATGAGGTTTTGTCGGGATGCAGTGATAGCTCATCGGGATGAGGCGATGGCCCATCTGAACCAGACGAGGGTGTATCGGAATGAGACGCTGGCGCACCGGGATGGGACGATGCTTTATTGCAACCAGACGTTGGCCAATATCGCTGCTCGGGAAGAGGTGATGGCGGCCCAGAACACTAACACGGCGGTAGCTGCTGCTGCAGAGGTATGCATCCTTTGATTCTTGCTGTACTAACATCGTTGACCGTCCTCAGACTACACCCGTTCTTACGTCGTTGAAGCGGAAGCGCGATGATACGGACGAGAACGAGGTTGGGGATGAGGTTCAGAGTGACGCAGTGAGGATAGTTGCCGTTGCCGTTGGGCCAGATGGTGATGATGCTGTGATGAAGGAGGAGAAAGCTGCTCCTCTGGCTGATTCATCCACGTCTAAACCGACGCCTGCAGACGGTCCACGGCGTCCCAGGAAGCGGGCGCGAAAGTTTGCAAAGGCATTCGTGCAGACCGCTACTGCTGTTACGCTGGGAGCTGTGGTTACTTGGTCGGCGTTGGCTTTTAGCTGAGCCCCTCTCAAACCCCACAAAGTTGGGCTTGAACTTGCCAGGAGTGCTATGAAGGCGAGAAGAACAGTTTGTTGTATGTATGTTTTAGGTTTTACTATGCGAGTATGTTGTAATACTATTGTACTTACGTGTTGTATGTTCCAATGCAAATTTTATGGGTTCATTGTCCACAGGGAAGTCGATTGATGGAAAAGTCATAGTAAAGTGGGGGAGATATGGTACATCAATAGAAATGCAGCGAGATACTACGTAAGAAGCACGGCAGCGACAGTGAGAGAATTAGGGGGAGCCTGAGAGTCAAGAACCATCAGAGGTTCGCTGATGAACAGTGGCCTGCCTGCTCCTCTCCATCTTCTCCTTTGTGAGATAGTATACAGAAATCAAAGGATGGAACCCCCTCGTTGGATCTTGCGGTTTCTGGCAATTCCGATTCGCTGTAGATGATGATGAGGTCGGATCCGGATCGCATTGGTGTTCTTGGTTGTAGTAAATCTCTGCGTCTGAAGAGGAGCTCGCCGAGAAAACTGACAAGACCTTCTTGCGGCATTGCTCGAATATGCCAGTTTTCCGACGCCCGTGGTCTGGCACCACCTCATCCAAAGGACTTGTTAACTGAACTGCATCGTCATTCGGATTATCGTCATCCACAACGCCGAGCCCGGGACTTTGCCGTTGTTCCCATTGTCGTAAAACACGGAGATAAACATCAGATTCAAATATATCCACGAGCTTTCGTTCGATTTCCTCGTCAGATCCAAAGTCGAACTTGTGCATGGCATGAATAACCTGTCGGTCGAGCTTGCGTCCGTCAAGTGGTTGACGAACAGGAAGATGGTTGGGAGCAGGACCACTGAACCCATGGACCATCCACGGGTGGCAGGTCACTTCCGAGAGAGAAGCCCGCTTCTCTCGAGATACTTTCAACATTCGAGAAAGAAGGTCCTTGCACTCTTCATCCGGCTCGATAAGTTGAACAATGACATCGCAGGTGAAAAAGAAGACTCACGAGGACTCAACGAGGCTGGAAACTTCAAGCTGCCTCGCCTCATCTTGGCCTGCAACGCAGCAGGGTTTTCGTCATCCCAAGGGACGCCACCACAGACCATAGTATAGAGTACCACCCCAAAACTCCAAACATCCACCTCAGGCCCAGTATAAGGTGCAGCGTTCAAAAGCTCAGGGGCCGGGAAATACGAAGAACCGCAGAATGTCGAGAGGTGATCATTGGGGTCGTACAAATTTGAAAGACCAAAATCAGTGATTTTAGCCTTCCCGCTCGGTGAGATCAGGATATTCTCGAGTTTGACGTCTGGATGAAAGAAAAAAATCAGTAACGAACAAGCACACGAGTGTAATGTACCTCGATGGACGATATTATTCATGTGGCAATACTCGAGAGCGCTTCCAATCTGACGCGCAACTTTTCTTGCCAGGCGCTCGCTAAAGTGGCCATGGGTTATGATGTAGTCAAGCAGCTGGACACTGTCCTGCGCGTGTCCAAAGACCAGATAGTGGTGATGATTATCGACCACTTTCTCAAGCATTTCGCAAATATAGGGGTGATGAAGCAGGTTAACAAGAGCGGCTTCGCGAAGAATGTGCTTTTCTCTTTCCATATCATGATAGGCCAGGCGAGAGGCAATGGGCGGTGGATCGACACCTTTGACCTCAATAGGAGGGTAGAATCGAGGCACGATCTTGACAGCAACCTTGAAAAAGTGTGAGCTCCCTTCTAGTAAAGCAGCGGAACTCAAGACAGACCTTATCTCCAGTGATCTTATGGGTGGCGAGGATGACCTTTCCAGTACTTCCAAATCCTAGCGTTCCCCCAAGCCTATAATGGTCAAGCATTACTGCAAGCACTAGACAAGGAGCAGGTTCAGGCGGGGGATGGACGATAGACGGTGGACGCTGAGGGGAACAGCCTTCATGATGTGCAGATTTGTAGTTGCTCCTGCGCTTTGCTGTGTTTATATTGTGGTCATTCCATGCAAAGAATACAGTGTGTAGTTAACGAAAGTGTGATTAGAGTGGTGATAATTAAATAACGACTTGAATGTTCCTTCAATCAGTACTCAGTCCTTCAGTCACAGATGTGAGGATACTGATAATTGGTGGGGTTCTGTGGAATCCAACCATACGCCAACCCAGCCTTGTAGGACCATTCGTCCGCGTTCTCTGCCTTCCACGTCCACTGGATCCATCCCTGCGACTTCTCAAACGACATGGCTTGCGCCTCCCAGGTCTTTGCGAGGGATGTCTTATAGCTCGAACTGAAGGTGGACGCTTTTCCTGTCAGACCATCGCAGGAGCCAACACGCGACTGGGAAGTGCCAGGATACGACCCATCGTACCGCGACCCTACATCACGACCTGTCTTGCCGTCACGACTATTGAGGTACTTTGCACAATCAGTCATCGAAGGGGTCCATTCGCCAACTACCACCGCCAACCGCTCGCTAGAGTGTAGTGAGTTTCCGAAATCGCAGGCAGCACGAATGTGTTGACTTTGAGACCATTGATTCTCCTGTCATGGCTCGAATTAGTCAAATCTAAGTTAAGATATTCGCGGGGAACCTCACAGTGGGTGAAAATATCTGGTAGTGGTGGGTATCCAACACAACGCCTTGATAGTGGGGGGCAGTCATAAAATTGTTCCATGAATCCAGAGGCTGGAAGGCATCGTGGATGACCGAGACGGCGTTCCCCGGCTGTCCCTTGGGATTCCTACGACGATCCCGCCTATGAGTAGCTATCACGAGTGTGCACTTGATTGAACCTACCGAATGCGTTCGTAGCTGTCTTTCCAGTACTAATCAAGCGAAAGAGAGATCAAAACGAGAATACAATAAACTCGGTGAAATACAGACCTGCTTGGTGGTGTGGATAACATCCTGCCCTTTGAACCCTGCGGGCCTATGATGACTTGATGAGAATGAATATGAATCAATGTTACTTGATACGCACTCGTTCAATGGGGCGATAGCAGCCACAACTCCAGTCTGATCTTTGAACATGAAAGCAATTTGCTCAATGATCGCATTGCTTCGGTCGACATTTGATTGAGCTGTGTGCCATTGACTGTATGCTCAATTAGCCACAATGACGCCAAACAGCTGGATATATGCGCACGGATAGTCCTTCTTCTGACCAGAATTATCAAATCTGGAAAGAAAGCAATATCAGCACGTTAAATAAAGAGCGTAATAGAAAGTACAAACCCGTTCTGACTGCCAGGGGCGCCTATATGCGTGCAAATGTTGGTTAAATCGGCAAGAGAATGGTTTCGGTGAAGCATACCGTGGAGATCGACAATGACCTTGAGGTCACGTTTCCTGGCCCAATTCACCGCCTTGCGAAGGTATGGTAGTTGACCTTTAACGTAAGGCTCTCCAGCAGAGGTCTCGAATGCCCAGTATCCGATTGGGAGACGGACATGATTGAGTCTGTAGGGAGGCGATAGTGGGCGTCAAGCCAACTCTCAAGAAAGAAAGACCTGAAACATACCCAGCAGCAGCAATTTCCTCGAAGTCCTGTTCGGTTATCCAGGTATTCCAATGCTCCTCAAGAGTGGCGAGGGCCACATCGTGATCTTGATACTGACCGAAGGTCCACTCGTCAATGATCTTCGGGTTGCCGGTGTTATCGAAAAGAGAGGGCGTTATCCATGGCTGGCAATCGCGTCATCTGTTAACATCGATTTAAAGAGCGAACATTGCCGACAAACCTCAAGCACAAGCCAGCCACCCAAGTTGACCCCGCGGATTTTCTGGGTCTCGTAAGGGAACCCTGTAGTGAGGGCCCGAATGGCGGGAAGCAAAGTGGAGAGGGAGATGAGAGAGGCTGCGAACGCGCGAGTTAGCCTGACCATGGCGAAAGGGATGAGGGGGAATAAAAGAGTGTGGGCGTAAAAGACAGTGAGATTCAGCGGGAACGAACGTGGGGGGAACCAAGTCGTAAGGAAAGAGAAAACGCGGTGGTCGAGCCTTATATACGCACCAAGCAGACCCTAACTTGGTAAGTCCCAATTGGTGCAATGGTGGTGCATAAAATTAGCGCAATTCGGTTGAGTGCTCGGGAACGTATCGGTAGAACATTCCTGCTCCCAACTGTGGGTATTCGTCCGTGTCGACAGCCATCTGAAGAGTGCCGATGCACATTGCATGATTTGTTGGAGCTTTAAACGCGACAGAAGACGCGGTGGTAAAGGTTGGGCTTCGCGTCGTCCGACTCGTGGTTCTACAATGTTTCGGTCACGTGACGCAAATGATGACATGCACAATGTGATGACATCGAACCAAGTTTTCCAATTAGTTTCGCCTCATTCCATAATTTGCTGACCAGCGCCGCACACCTTCTTATCTTTACTCTTCCAATTGATCAGCAACTTGACATTCCTGTAAAATGTTGTTATTGGACGAATCGAAACGCATCAAATTGATTGCTTCTTGAGGTCCTCTCCAATCCGATTGGAGATGACCAAGCTGGCGGGGTCAAAATTTAGTGTGACGCCTAAATGCAGTTGTGCTACGCAGTGCACCACCACTCGTTGCCACTGTTAACTTGCGATCAGCCGACTGACCAGCAGACCCCACCCCCGACCAGGCTGGCAGGGCTCACGATTAAAACCTACTTCGAGGAGCCACCGGCACTGGGTCCCTCAACTGGCGACTAAACTCGCCGCGACCCACTTACTTACCGACCTCGACCGTCTGATCTGCAAAAGAATACAGCACACTACAGACACAGGGCGAACAGCCTGAGTAACACATGCAGCACAACTCAAAAGCCACAGTGAGCGCAACAACTTGGGATGAAGGTACACCTCGACTGCCTCAAAAATACTGAGGACATCAGAGCGTACTTTGCAATATATATCATCAAAAAAATCCTACATATGTATTTGTGATACAATATGGGCATTTCAACCTTTTGTCTTGGGGGGGGGCGGATAGACACCAGGTTTCTCCTGATCTGCCAAAGTTAGGGGATTTTCGTCAAAAACAGTGCTAGAGCCAGAGCTTTGACGAGAATGACCACCGGAAATCTTATCCGTTACAGCCGCGCTCATTTCGTCCCATAGCTCTTTCTCAAGTTGTTGGAGAATAGTGACCTCAACGCCCACTCGAGGAGGAGTCCAAGCGAATAAAACCCCATGTGAGCCGGGCAACTTGATATCGATATCAAGAAGGCTGCCGAGCCTGTCACAGCACCAACAGCACTTTTTGCCGACAGCAATGGCTTTCTCAAATGTCGCCTGTATCCAGGGATTCATTAGACGTGTGCAGAAAAAGAAAGGACAACAAACAACATACCGGCTCAATGAATTCTTTGAGAAGACGAAGAGTGGCGTCCTCAATCTGATTCCCATAATTGACGGAAGGTGAGCCGGGGGAGAAATATTTAAGAAGCCCCATAAGCGTCGCTTCTGCATGAGTGGTACCAGTGAACGTCGCCATTGTGTAGTTTTTCCTGATAATATTCTCAATGGAGGTGCGGGCTTCAGACGATGAGGCGGGTCGTTTAAGGAAGAATTCCTTGACGAAGTCCTCAACAGTCATGAGATCGGGGTGTCTCGGGGTAACCTCTACTAAGCCGACACGCAGAGTTGGGGCGATTTGTCGACGATTTTTATCCAAGAGACTTTGTGCGGCGGCATGCCATGCGACGATGGCCTGCAGGTGGCGAAGGACTTGTTGCCCATCGCTTTCGTTGGGCTCTCTCCGCATTTCGGCAAGTTCATCTCAAAAGCGGCCCTTTCAGTTTATTTCAGAGAAAAAATGTAAGCAAACTCACCTTGTTGCCCATCACTTTCGTCGGGCTCTCTCCGCATTTCTGCAAATTCATCTCAAAAGCGGCCCTTTCAGTTAATATTCAACTCACCAGGTTCGGCATCACCTGCATTTTTGCGCGTAAACCATGAGATGAGGGAGGAAAAAACGATAACTTTACATACCGCGCCTATTCAATGGAGCAGGGAGGTCGAACGCATGTGCCAGTGACGTCCTGGTTAGAAGGGTCTTTACGATACCCTCCTTCCAATGCACGTACGCATGCAGACAGTAACACCAATTATGAATATCGTTTAGCCCCCTGGTCTCTTTATCGGTCTCCCCCTTCTCTCGCGCTAACTTCGTCCAGCTTGTTGTGAATTCCAGCTGCTGGAGGATATACGCGAGAAGCCAGGCCCAGCTCCGCAAGGTGGCGTTTGAGAACTCCCATTGAGTGACAGGTCGCCCGTGAATCCCTATCGTTCTCTCCCTCAATCCGTCAAGTACATCGGGGGGGAAGTCTACAAGTGCCCATTGTGGGCGTTCTATCCACCGAACATCATCGAGTTCTTGACTGAGAGGAGTCCAGTCGAAAATCTTCTGGCTCACACTCACATCCCAACATCCCTTGTCTTGAAATACGCGTTTGGACAACTTCCGGAAACAGCGCCTGACGATGAAGAGGCAGAACGAACGGAATTGGCCCTTAACATTTGGATCATACGAGTCTATAGCGGCCCAAACGTCGGCTATGTGCTGAGGGAGCTTCGCGTTCTTGTTCCTTTAGACAGTTAGGATTACACAAAGGGAGATGGCCAACAGAAGTACCCTTTCACCACCTGCTCGAATGTCCCACTTGACTTCATAATCTCTTCCACTCCAAGTTCGGAAATGTCGGTGGAGCCAGAAGGATTTTGAGTCACGACCAAGGTCCGTAACTCTTCATCGAACAAGCTACCAGTAACAGCGATGACTCTTCTAGCTTCTGCATCATCTTTGCTGCCACAGGTAAGGAGAGTAGCCAAGTGACGTAGAAAAGCTGGGGCCTCTTTCTCTCTCTGTCGGCTGGTAGGGGGATGTCGCCTCTTCATAGCGTGGAGAATTGATGTAAGCGTCTGGATGCGTCGCTCGACGAGGTCGAAATCTGTGTTTGGAGAGGTCTGCATAAGAGTGGTATAATTGGGAGATTGAGTTGAGATTGAAAGCAAATTGGGAGTTCAACGTTCAAAGTTAAGAGGGCTTTCGACTACTGATGTACTGATGGCCCGCCGATTTAACAGGATCTCCCGGATCTCAACTGTTTTAGGAAGGAGCACGTGACCACGTGATGTTTGTCCATGTCAATGTTCACAATTTCTTGTTCCTCAGCGTTCTTTGACAACATCTGACGAATGAAAGCCACACCCGACGACGCATCATCAACCTTCTCGTATGACGGCGAAGGAGTTCCTGACACATTTAGCCTCTGTGAGCTGAGAAACGTTGTCAACTCCCACTTCAACGAAATCTGCACTATCGCGAAATTAGCAGAAGGAGGCTATCACAAGGTATACATCGCTCCTTGCCCTTTTGTTGTCTCACACATTCACGATTTTTAGGTCTACGATATATTGAAGGACGATGGAACCTCCATTGGAGTTGTCCGCGTCGCGCTCCTGCATTCCCAAAAGATAAGCTTGAGTCAGAGGTTTGCCGTGTCGCTAGAGTTTCTGTGTGTATTTTACCAATAATGTTGATATCAGGTCGCAACCCTCAAATACCTGGCTGCGCACACAGTCATCCCAGTGCTGAAGGTGTTCGCATGGGATTCGAACGCGGCTAATCCAGTTGGTGCGGAATACATGATCATGGAGAAAGTGGGTACGAGACAAGTACACAACTTCATTACTGACATAGTACATCTTGAAGCTTCCAGGAGTCTCTGCTGACGACGTATGGGAGAGCCTTGCGATGCATGTGAAGGAACGTGTAGTGCTCCAAGTTGCTGAATATCTCATGGCCATGTTTGCACTCCGTTTCGAGACCGCGGGCTCACTCTATATTTCTTCAGATGAAGTTGTCGTTGGTCCTATCATTAGTACACCATTTTATCGTGCTCTCGATGGTGTTGTTCGCCTGCCCCAGGGCCTTTCACCTGATGACACCCACCGTGGCCCCTTCTCTACTACAACCGAATATCTTCAGAGCTACACCCACGCGGAGCTGCAATTTATCTCTCAACACTACTCAATTGCACTACAGGAACTCGATGGAGAGAATGAAGAGTTAGCTATTCGCCATTTAGAAGATGCACAGCGTATCCTGCAGAAGACTCTTGACTTATGTGCCGTCTATCCAGGCAACATTCAAATACATGACCCGGAAAATCGATCCCCAAAGCCATTTTCCCTGCGACTTGACGATTTTCGACTCTGAAACATCAGGGTATGTCCACATCTCTTTTACTGCCGCAGACGCTCAATCATGATAACAGATCGATGAAATTACTGGTCGCGTAACCGGATTGATTGACTTCGAGGGAACCACGATCGCGCCTTTGTGGGAATGCGCGTTCCTTCCGCGATGGCTCCAACATCCCGCCGATCCAGAAGCGACCTATGAAGGAGGAGACGAGGAGACAAGACAAGCCTTACGTGCGATTTTTATGGATAAGGTCGGGAATGGGCAATGGGCTGTGCTATATGAGCTTGGGAAGCCTTTCAGGCAGCTGTGCGATCGGTTACATTTCAGGGTTGGCGTCTGGCTAAGTCTGGAATCATGGGTTGATGAGAGGCTGGCTTGGGCAAAAGATCATCCAGGCATTGGGTATCCTGAATCGGAGGTGCCTTGATCTTTCATTCTCAATTACTGGTCTGATGACTTTGCTTGTACTTGAGTGCTTGAGCCTCATCTGACCATTACCTGGAACGTCATCTTCGTAATGATCATAAGCAATTTGGCAAAGCTGTTTCTACGGGTTTCTCAACCCGAGCAACCTCCGAAAACCGTGGAGGTGAGCGACCACATGTCGATTTGACCTGACTGTTGACTCTCAGTAAAAAGCAAAGTCAAGCAAAATAGCACAAAGTCAGAGGTCAGTCAAGTGTACGTCACACATCTGTAATTTTTACGCCACCCTTCCCTCAAACTTCCCTTGGCAACAAATGGGAGATGAGTTTAGTCATAGGTTAGTATCAACTTCGTCATACTTTTTCTACACATGGCTATGCCAAGAATTTTTGTCTAGCTGAGGCCTCTGAGGCTGCAGGCTGCGGTGCATTGGACTTAGAAACGTTGCGAGTTGAAAGTCACATGATTGCTTCGTTGAAAAGTTATTTTGACGTTTGAACCTGTTTGAACTTGACCTTGTCACTTCGACGACCAGCCCCGCACGCTCTTCCTCAACTGCTCAATTGACGACTCTGGCCGCTGGCGAACCAGCTACACCCAAGGACCTCCTCGTCGACAGATTCCACTCCTTTGCAGATGTATGCAACGCACAAAACGAGCACACGAGGATACCACCATCGCGAATGACTCCCCTATGAAACGAAGGTCATTAGCCCCCAACATGCCGTCACTGCCTCCGACTTCCATCCGTTACACGAAAATGCGACGGCGATCCAACGAAGTGTTACATTGGAACCAGGCTTACCGACGACACAGTCGACGCTCTTTGGCTGGACGGCCCACCATCACCACCACCAAAACATGGCGAGCGCAGAGGTAATCCTCGTCAACAACCGCATTCTCAACGCCCCCTGCTCAAATCCAGGTGGCGCACTCATCGACTCCCTCTCTTCGCTCCCCATTTCCCGTGCAGATGGGATGGCGACGACTCGGTCTCGGATGCGGAGGATTTGACGGATATTGGATGTGGTAATGGACCGCTCAACGACGAGCTCGACGGTGTTGTTGGAGCACTTGAATGGACTCGACATGCTGCAGAGGGCCTTTTATTCCGACATGATCCTGAGACCCTCTTCTTATTCTAGTGCCGAAAACCCAAGTATTCCTCTCCCCCCTACTATACTTAGTTTCATGCCTACTACATGTATCCTCTGAAATACTTTAAGTAGCCAAATATAATTTGATTCAGCCTATTTGCTATCCTGAATTGGGCCCAAGCAGCAATGACTGGGATGTGACTATTGTATGACTAGTACATGACTGAGTGTAAGACTAATATATGACTATTGTAGTACGAGCGTAGTCAGAAACGCTTAAAAAAAACGACATTTAGTCAGACAGCCTCTAATTGGTGACTTTCTCGTGACTAACGTCTGACTTCGCTATTTACTGAGGTTGACTTGTCATGACTAGTCAATGACCGGCACATCACAACGTTTTGCGGCAACCCGCCACCCAAATAGCGTATACCGACTCGACGGCGGGTCCCTTACATATATTCCTTTTCAGGTTTCTGAACACTTCCAAAATCAGTAAAACCTGCGAATTAGTGGTGACTAAACGTGGTGCGATGTGCGCATCCATCAATGTAAGATAAAATCCATTGTCGCCAACTATACTACTTTGATGGAGTGTTATCAGCTGACGGTGGTCAACAGCATCTTCTTTAGGACCTTCTGCGTAAATGACGTAAAGGGCGCAGTACCCTCTATGTACAATGGTGGCTCTATGGCTGCGAAGGCATTTACCGTCATGGAGGGAACCTCTCGATTCTGATCTTGCAGCATCTGTAGAGGCGCTGGGTATTTTGGTGTTTGGATATATGCACTGGACGTCTAAAATTCTGAGACATTTTGGTCCCGGGTATGAGGAGGTGAAGCCTGATTGCGTCGTGCGATTTGGAGCCCCTGAACATAAGAAGAGCTGGTACAAGAGTTGTACGTCCATTTTCATTTGTCAACGTTGCTTGCTAACGGCAATTAAGTTCAGCTCGTTATTGGTGTATCGACGATATCAGTTGTTAGTATTGGCTGCGCTCTCGCCAGATATCATGCTAATTCTTAGTGCTTTGGATCCTTGCAATGTTTTGTCCCTTACTGAAGTTTTCGTTAACATATTTTTCTTTTCGAAGCTCAAGCTCCTGCTCCCACAGACAGTCCACGACGACATGCAGGCAACAAGAAAATCTATACATCGCTGCATGCATAACACGACATTTTCGTTGCAGTCATATCTCGATCCCTAGAGGACCCTATCAAAATCGAACCTCTTCCAATTGAATTTGCCCCATGCCATAATCTGCTGACCAGCACCGCACACCTTCTTATGCTTACTCTTCCAATCAGCAACTTGACATTCCTGTAGAATGTTATCATTGTAAGGATCGAAATGCATTAAAATAGGCTCACTTTACTGCAATATCTCAAGGTACAACTCGAGCAGTGGAGTTCTGCGGATTTGTTGCAAACGGGACAAAGGCTTGATTGCTTCTTGAGGTCCTCTCCAATCTTCATAAAGCTGGCGAGGTCACAATTGAAGGACTAAAATCGAATGATTTCAACTATCAACAAACGCAACACAACACCTACCTTGACGGAGGACGCATCTTCAAGTCTGATACCCACCTGCCCATCCGCAAATTGATGTTGATGAGCGTGACTGATTGACATCGTTCGCCCGACTCTAATATTCATAGACGCGACTTCCTCATTGTTGTCGAGATGGAAAGCAACAAGGAATTTGTGCCCCTCCAAATCTTTGACATTGAACATCGGCCGTATCCAGGGAATAACCTCAACAATTTCGACAAGCAGGCACCAGTGCACTGCGGGTGAGTATCCGAATCCGCGTTCTTCGTAGTACGTCAGGTCGATGTCGTTCTCTTCTGGGAGGCGCCTAAAAGTCGGGAAATGAAGCTGTTCAGTGGTGATTTGCCAGTTAGTGTTTTCCTGGTGTCTCAATGAAGATACGGACTTTGTCTTCGACGTTGACTGGACGTATAGGTTTGGACGACATAGTTGGGTGGAGCCTTTGGAGGTCAAGTGGAAGTCCTTTATTATTATTGCCATGCTTGGTCGGCGAGGCACTTGTGCTTATACATACATCCAATCTCGGCTGTCTAAGCCATATATGGTTTGTATGCCCCAGTGGAAGTTGAGTGGAAGGCTTGGAAGTCCTTTCTTTACGTTGAACGCGTCTCGTCACGGTCACGTCGATGCCACGTGTAACACTAACGCACGCCCAATATTACTCTCCTCTCGATTCGTCAACCACAACTTTGGGCAAAATATCAATTGAGGTACGTGGTGTCGAACATTAGACATTTGACCACCCGCGTAGGATGTGATTTGGGCGTTTCAGAATTGAATGAGCGTCAGCACGCCGTCGAAAGAGTTTTGGAGATTGGACGAAGTCAAGTGCAGAGAATCTGTGTTCCCCACCTTTCTCGTGATCAAGTTCGCATAGTATTCGAAGATCCAGAGGTGCAAGCGAGTCCTCGTTCGTCTCATTATAATTTCTTTTGGAAAAGTCAAGGAATTTTGAAAGGCTATAATAAATTAATAATAGAAGACATCTCAACGGCAACGGCGAAAAATCATGTACTTGCTTAAATTTTTGTGAGGCGCGAGCCTTATTTTTTTTTTTTCAGCCAGCGCTTTTCGATTTTATTGTGCAGTGGAGATTGTCCTGCGGCTTGATGGGATCTTCCTTCCGTGCCGGCGTCAAGTGCCAATCTGACTCCGTGGAAGCAAATGGATGAACTCCATGTGTCGTTTATAAATAACAGCGGAGACTTGAAAGACAATAGAAGACAATTGCCAACAGTCTCCGTCAAGTGGGGGAGTTGTTCTGCGATCTTCCGTTCGTTCGTCCCGACCAAAAAGTTCGATGTCAAGATTGTGTCAAGACTGTAGTCTGTCGGACAGGCGAGCGTGGGCTAACCCAAAACGGGAGATCAGTTGTGTCTCCGAAAAAGGCAAGTTGACTTTCAGGCACGGTGTTGTGATTGGCTGTTTGTGAAAATTCGTGGTTGCCTTGTTATTCTGCGGTTCATCATTTTTTGTTCCCTCCCTCAGCCTGATAGAAACACGAGGCGGACCAGTACACGAGGCGTGCGCATTCAGAGATAACTCATTAGGGGCCCGCTGCCTACACACTATAATCGAGAACAGGCTTCTCCAGGCGTCTTCTTCTGGCCACGTACCCACGAAATAACACGACAGCCACGTTTCCTTTTCTTCTACGGCTTCTTGTTCTTATCGTCCATTCAACTCTGACGACGGCTACACTTCTACTATGTTCTTCAGCTCACGAACATCACGACAGCCTACCCCGGAAGAACCTACACCAAACACAGCTGATATTAACGTCAACATGAGCGCTGGCAGTTCGTCGTCTGGGTCTCCAGACACCTCCCCTATCGATACGCGTGGGGATGTTTCTGAACCACCTTCATCTTCGTCCCCACATCGCAGGTCACGATCGGACTATTCGGAAGGGTACCCTTCATGGCTTCCACGCAGGCCACCACCTCCAGCGCCTGGTTCCACGTTCCATTCGTCTGTTGGGGGTGCACCGTATGACCCTCCGAGCCCAGCTGAGCCATCGTCCTCTGCGCAGGCGGCTATTGTGGGCGGACGTAAGCCCACTCCGCGATCTGTGCGTATCGTCAGTCTTCAAGACTCCTTCATCAATGTTGGGCCGGAGGACTTGGACGCAGATGATCGCAGAGAGCCAACTGACCAAACCCGGGTTGCTCAACCTCATGCTCACACTCGGGCTTGGTCTCGTGGGACGGCAATGCCTGCAGCGATGTTTGCTGCCTCTGGCCTTAACCAGGTGTCGGCCAAGCCTCAACCCAAGTTCAACACCAGGGGACTGCATACAGAGCTCCTCCGGAACCCATCCTCACTTGTGAGGGCTTATTTTTATATATGGCCACTACTTGTGCTTGGGCACATCCCGCTACAGACGTTCTTTGACTTCAATACGGCCTTCATGTTGATTCAGTAAGTACTCCCGTTCTCACCTTCTTGTTTATGCTCCCGGTTCTGATGGAAGCTGACGTTTTCGCCTCCCATCAGAGTATCAAAAATTCCCAACCCCCAGTCGGCCCCAGGAACGGGTAAAAATTGGGCCCTTGCTGCAGCAGCATACATCGCGTGCTGGCTCGCTTGGATATTTGTTGTATGCCTCGTTTATGAACTTGTGTACTCCTTTACGAGGCGGTGGCGCGTCCGTGAGTCCATCCTTCCGATACCTGTCTTCCAATCAAATTCTGATTCTTGATCTTCTCCCAGGCCGCCCGTTGATGGTGCCCATCTATCTCTCTGCGCCCGCGTTCAATTATGCATCCATGACTTCCTACACGACCTTCAGCTTCCTCCATCATATAAGATACACCGCATTTTTCGACGAAGAACATGGGTCGCTTCGTGACGGACTCGCTGAGACCTTCAACTTTTACTCTCAGAATTTGCCTACGGTAGCTCTTCTGCTCCCTCGTGCTGGATTGGCTATGGCCCTTTTATTTTCGTTCTCTTCCTTCAACCAAGATAATGCTGCGTCATTTTCGTTCACGACAAGCAGGAGAGATGCAACGTTCTTCCATCAAGCAGATGGGACACTAACGGCCTATGCTAAGGGAATACTTTATGCTAACGCTGCTTGGACTGCATGGCGGATTTTGGTCCTTGTTACTTCCTGGTGTGTATTTTCGTGCTCATGGAGCCTCAAATTCTGACCCAAATGCAGGCTTGGGCTCTGGATACTCAGTGGATCCGGCTGTGCAGGGCTTTGTGGTCCCCGTGACAAATGGGAAGAAGCGGACGCCGAGAAGATTACAAGGTCCACATACGCTGACAACACCTCTGAGCAGGACGAGCTCCTTCCCTGGCATTGGCGTGAGTGCACGAGACTGAGAATCAACGATGCCTACGAGTTTTGCATGACCGTACATCCTGGGTTACGATGGAGTCGTTCCACCGCTGAACAAAAGCAAAAGCAACCCTCTGGAACTGAGGGGGAGCAAAGGCGCAGCGCGGGTTTTGAAGGACTCGAGAAAGTCTTGGCTGCCGTTGGATTTCCAAGCATTCCTCCGCTCGCAAGACGCGGGGTACTCTCTGACGATCTGTTTGAGAGTCCACAAGACGAGAAAGGCACGGTGTTGTCGGATATCATTCCTGCACCGACCAAGAGGAGCTCGAGAGACCGGATTGTGGGTTCCCCTCCGGGCGTTGGCGCACCACTGATGCAACTTCCCTATCCGTTTACAAAACCTGGTAGCGGACAAGTATCGTCTAAGGATAAAGTTCCATTCCCGCCGACGCCGGTCGGAAGTTTAGGCGGGGGAAGTAGCAAAAAGGCGAAGAAGAAGGGGAGTAAGTCTACAACTGCTACCAATTTGTCTGGAAGCAGTGAAAGCTCGAGCGCAACTACTACCACTGAGGAGGAGGAAGACGAGGAGGAGGACGAGGAGGATGAAGAGGAAGACGATGAATACGAAGAAGAGCCCTCCACAGGACGTGCATCAGGTTCCATGTCTTCACTTGGCCAACCCATCCCGCCTTCGCGTTACCCCTTTAATATCCGTCGGCCAGGTGGGCGTGGAAACAGCATGTCCTCGCACGGAACACGCTCCGGGGGAACACGCTCCATTATGTCGCAGAGCACAGGCAACCGCGAATCCACCGATTCCCCACGTAGCCCCATCAGCTCCAATTCGGAAAGAGGCAGATCAAGCTTGAGCCAGGGAAGCGTAGCTGGGATCCCGATGCCGATACGCCATCCTCATCCACAGCAACAGGTTAGGGGACGTGCAGAGACTGAGCATATTCGCCGTCCTTCAGGAGCAGGATCGACGCCCCCGCCTATTGCCCTTGGAACAGTCGAGTTCCCAAGTGTAAGCAGGAGAAAGAGGGTGGATAGTGGAGTACCAGGCGTCATTGTCAATCCTTCGATAGTGTACGGAGAAGGCCTCAGCGCAGACGACGATGATATACCTCACGACATCGACGTTGTTGGTGATGACGATGACGAGGAAGTCGTTGAGGAAGACGATGAGCAAGGAGAGAGAGAGGACAGAGTTGGTCTCTTAAGCGTCGCATCTAGCCCTCGAACGTCATTACTCGGTCGTCGAACATCCTCTCAACGCCTCTCCCTTCCAGGTTCTGGTAGTGGAAGTCGTGCCAGCTCCAAGTCTCGATCAAGGGCCCATTCAGGAAATTCTAGATCATCGCGCTCACATTCTCGACCTGAATCCCCCACGAGGGTGCTAAGAGAGCGTGCCAGCTCGCTCGGGGTTTCTCTACGCTCACGCGCCAATTCGATCATGCAGAGTGTCGTTGGCGCTGCGTCCATGACATCGCTTGAACTTCCTGGAATGCGGTCTCGCGCCAACTCATCCATGGCCAGGTTAGAGGAAGAGAATACCGGCGTTTATGGATCAAGTGGAGTTGTTCTTGCTGGTGGCAGTGGCAGTAGCGGAAGCGGCAGAGTTAGGCTCTCAGGTCTCGGCGCCGCCCCGGATGCAGAGGACTATTACTCGTCGTCTAATGGGACACATTCGCGAAGTGGGAGTGAGAGTGTGAATGGGGAGAACCATACCTTTGGAATCGCTATGCCATTCATGAGGCCTCAACAACCGACACCTCAGGTTCATGTCGAGGGGGAGGAGGTCCGCAGTCTTGAGGACGACAGCCACGAGGATGAACATGAGACGCAGCTGCCGGAACGCCAACCACGCAGGATCAGCCCACCTTCGAGACTGAGAGAGGAAATTTCAATCTCCAGCCTTGGCAGTGACCAGTTCTACTCTCAGCCTTCTGAAAGGACCGCGAGCCCCGTCGACCCCGGTGCAGCGACACCCTTGCCTTCACAAGAGCCCGAACAGAACCAAGAGTCCCGAGTTGGCATAGACATCCCATGGTCGCAGCGAATGTTGGAGCCTCCAGTGCAGAGGTGGGGCATAGGGCGCGGAGCGGAACGGGAATCAAGCAGTAGCTCTCCGGATATGATCAGCACGGCCGCAGGCAGTTTTGTCACCGCTGCTACGACTTTGGGAGGAGGAAGCACAACGACGGCTACTCCGAGCATTGCTGGTCAGACGGAATCGAGCAGTTGGGAAGCGGCGGGGCATAGAAGGGTCCCAACTGGTGGTATGGTGGAGAGACCTGGAGAAGACATGGGTGCCGGAGGTGATGCATGGCGGATCGTATGATATGAAAAACGGTATGTTGGACGCGTGTTCGGCTCCCCTTGCTCGTTGGTGATTTGCTGGATTTCATTTCATTCATTTCTCAACTCATTCTCAATTCAATTCACTGTCTCTGTTCATCTTTCTCACGACGCAACTTTTGACTTATTAGACATCATTATTGGATTTCGGCCTCTTATGCTCCTCCTCCGCCCTTGTGTTACCCACCTTCACAACCTAAAAACCAACCCCCTAGCGATTACCTTACGACTTCCTCCTTCCTCGCTCGCATCTACACTATTTCACCCCTCGATTGACGATCCATTATTTCATCACATTTGTAACGATTTTTCATACACACTAAGTACTAACAAATTTACATTCACGACCCCCATTCCCCTTATCACCCAGCAAACTATTAATTTGTTATTATCTACGTACCTATCTCACCGTTGACTTGCTTTCTTGATTAGCATTTAGTATATGCTTAGTTACAAAATATGAGAATTCCATTTAAGCATACATGTGTGTCGTACTACATACTTGGGATGAAGTTTCCAAATTCCCTTTTAATTCGATTCCCTGCTACAGTTGGTACAAGCCTAGTTTACACACCCCGGTTTCGACGTTACCCCAATACACCAGCATCATGAATTGCTCTCTTTCTTCGGACTGAAATGCAACACATCAAATCCTTCCCCATAAGTGGCGTCCCAATCGAAATCGCTCCTCTGATTCTCCTCTCCAAATGCCGACAGCATTCCCTTTACTTCCTCTTCGTGTTTCTCATCTTCCGAGCCCAGAACTAACCCAGCCTCAGCCCTCGTTTTTCCCTTCGCGCCTTGGCCATAAATCCTCATCTGCGTAGGATCATTCGCGTCGGGGACCAAGAAGGTGCCGATATGGCGAAATGTCAAGCTGATCCTATTACCGCCCTCGTACGTTTCCCCCGCAGACTTAAGGCTTAGCGGTCGATTATCATGGTTGATACCATGGAGCCACTGTTTATTGGTTTCTGGGCCCATTACGAACATAGAATTGCGTGGCAAGGGGATTTTCTGGGCAGTACGTGGGGTATGTTCCTGAGGAGATGGACTTGAATTTGGGGGGGAGGTTGGACCCTCTGCGGAGTGTTTTAGTTTATGGTCCTTCTTGAGACGCAATGTCATGACGCGCTGAGCACCAAGAGACACATTGACGATGTTGGATCCGCGTACAACGTCGATGGTCTTGTCGGAGTGCTCGGAGATGTAATCTGCCCCAGAGCGGTAGTGTTGAATCAAGACATGGTTCACAGGATGTTTGAGAACCTGCTAGAAAGCTTAGAATGAAGTCGACGTCTTCACATTATATGGCGCACCTTCTGTACGTGATCGCGAATACGCGCGACGGTAGGTGAAAACTGAGAGAGCGGAGGTGATTCGTCTGCTGGGTGTCGGTAGATGGGGAAACTGCCATCTTCAGCGATATCCCCCTCGACAGCTACAAGTCTCGGTACCTCTCCGCCTGCTGGATGTTTGACAATGTAATTGAAAGAAGAATGAAATTATTTACCTCGGTGGTACATGGTTTTCCACCCCACCTCTTCCTTCATCCTATCGAAGGCGACGTCGGCGAGGTCAGTGGGTAGTATGTCCGCCACAAGATGAGAGTCTCCTGCTCCAATTTCATCGCCTACGCCTAGCTCAGGTGCTTTAGGTGCTTTCCGTCCACGAGTATTACTGTTGGCGAAAGATTCTGACATCGTAGCGGAGTGGCAGCAGTGGACGGAGTCATCCTGGCACTTGGGCGACAGCCATAGGTGAGATTAGATTAGATCAAAACACCAGAACTGATCAGATCACAGCGCTCTCCAATCACCTTGTAGACCCATCCTTGGGTACACAAGGACTTCAATATTGAATGGGGACAGTAACGAAATACAAAGTGATTTCTCTGTCGAATTCCCCTCTTTCGACTTCCCACAAAATCCCACTCATCAACTTGAAGTTCTCCTAAAATATGCTACAGGTTGGCTACAGGCAAGGGGGGAGCGGGATTTGAATCTGCCATATGGGGTCGGTTGGTTAGTCCGGCCGGCAGGCTGTTAAATTTTTTTATTTTAAGTACCAATTTCAGGTAATTTATGGGTCGGATGAGCTCAGTGTGCTGTCTGAGGCATTTTGCAAGCTGTCCTCACTTACCAAGTGCAGTACTTATGCTATTCTCACTCGTGAATTGTGATCCAAGAAGCCTGGTATATGATATAGATTGAGGACAATATTTGAGATGATAAAACTGTTATCTGTCCACATTGTGATTGTGGTGAGAGTATAGATGCAGTTGATTGAGGACGAAAGCAAAGTGATTATCTGCAGGCAAAAAGGCTGCGAGACATTGTGGGTAGGTCATTTTCTTTTCATGTCATTTCAGCCTGACCACTGACTATGCAGTACCACTTTTCAAGGGTTGGACTGCCAGTGGATCTTGGTATCAATGACTGGGTTTGTGACCCATGTAAGAGCATGAAGAAAAGCAGAGGAAGGGGTGGCAAATGAAGGATAAGATGGCGGCTGACGTCCCAAAACATGTTACTATTTATAGATTTTACCTATATATGGAAGGTTGTTCCCACGCCTGGTTGGTTAGTCCGGCCATATTGGCCTTACCAAAAAAATCAACATGATATATTAAATTAAAATTGTGCTCCCCCCTTGGCTACAGGTCAGCGGCAGGTACATAGCAATTTCATTCTGACGATGTGCATAAAATCCATTTTTGACGTCCTGCTCTTGGTTACCTGTGTATCAGTGGTTGGGAACAAAATCAGCTTCGAACGGCCTGCCAATTTTGAATCCGAAGTCAGAAGAATGGGCGGTTGAGACCTAACTTCTAGCGCAATTCTAGGACTCAACCTATACCATATGGGATTTTCTTGTTAGGGTGCCATACTCACCGGAGTCTAACAAAAAATAGATCGAATGCTTCCAATCCAAATGCCAGACTTTGTTGAGATTCCCTGGGGATGCCAACGTCAGAGCAACTTCTATGAAATATTGGTACACATTGGCTCACATTGGCTTGGCACCTGAACACCCCCTGACACTTCAGGCGACAGATATGAAGGGCCACATAGGTGTAAACATAGGCACTAAAAACTGGAGAATAGACAAAACCCAGTTCCCCTAACATATTTGCTCTCATTTTCTAAGTTTGGTGATGGAATTGTATATCCAACATATGCATAAAACCAACACTGGACACATGACAAGATAATCTGCACTGAAATACTCTAAAAATAATCACCGTAGCGCGCCTACGGGCGCAAAGCCCGCTACGGCGTTTACATAAAAAGTAACTGTTTTTTTTCTCTTCTTAAAAAGTGATTCTGGGATCCTTTGTTGGCTGCTCGTCGCCGAACCGCTTGTGCGGTTTGCTCCTCACAGCCAACATCCCTTGAGAGCTGCAACCACTGTAGCGGGCCTATGGGCGCGCTCCGGCGATTAGATTAAAAAGAAATGAACTTTTTTAAAAGTGATTTTTGCGATCGTTCTTGCACGGTTCGCCAACGTCGAGGTCCCTCTCTCTGGCTGGACGATGACAAAAGCGATGCAGACGTACAAACAGATGTAAAGTATTCCACCGTGGGAGGCTAGCCCAGGACGATGACGAAAGCAGAATCCAAACATGTGCAAGAGAGCTACAAACAACTGTAACGTTTCCCACGGTGGAGCCCTTGAGGGCTAAGACCCACTACACCGCCAAATGACAGGCATGTGAGAAAAACCTGAGAGTCAAACCCTGTGTGGCATGTTTTCCCACCTGTCAGGCAATAATGATCCGAGTCCACACCAGGATCGAAATCCGACTAATAGCAGGGTGTGCCCAGGTCGATCTTGGCACTACCTGTCTGGGGCAGCTGGGGACCAGCTGGCAGCCCAGCCTACGTAAATTCACTATATTTTCAATATTTCTCCCTGGCCATATTTGTACTAGGTGTTCATGTTCTTATTTAGTCCATAAAATACAAGGGGCAAGGAGGAGGATGATGTTGGCCACATTTTCATAAGCAAGGATTATAAACAGGCTGCATAGTACAAAGGTATAGGGTGTATGGAAGGATGTGAGAAATGAGGCAGCTCCAATTACTACCTGTGTCTGCTCTTCCGTTCAAAAAACATTCCCCCACCCGACCACCCTTTGCGCTGTCCGCCGAATGCGCAACCACAAACAAGGCGCGTCAAAGCGGAGCCTCTGGCTCGTTGAATGAGAGGAGGGTAGCAGAGGGCGGATACCACGTTGAGACGTTGTCTGGAGAGCCAAGCTTGGGTTTGATGATGGTGATAGGCGCGCGTCTACTGCGGCTGCCGCTACGTGGCGCAATGCGAAAGTGAACCTGTCCGGGAGAGTCAGTATTAGCAAGTGGCCACTTGTCGGGGAGGAACTACAAAGGGGCAATGGGCAGGAACAAAAGCCCAGAACAGTGACAGGTGGCGACCGCGCACAGACACACGGGTGGGTAACAAGGACAACCAACGGAACAACATGAGGAGGATTACATGGGGCGCAGACCACTTGGTAGTGGAACACAGATGAAAACAAGAAATAATGAGGGGAGCAAGCAACTGGGCGAGAGGCGGTTGTGGTGGAGAGGAAGGTGAGTTTGGTTCTGGTTGAAGTTTGGAAATAACCAAACATAGGGCGGAGTTTAAACGACTTGGGGAAATTTTGGAGAGTTTCTCGCACGGGCCTTTTCATGTTGAGCTCAGGATTCCGTGTCTTTTCTACCTGTAAGAACTTGGAAGTGCTCAATGTATCATTTTATTATCTTACTATGAATAATTTGTATCTCAAGTACATCATTTTGTCGCCCGAAGAAAATTGGTGGTACAGGTCTTCCTGAGCAGAGTTGAAAACCTGTGGGTCAGGTGTCGAGCCGCTGGCTCTAACATTTACGCCCCAAGCTCCGACACACCTGCCCTCCATGCTGGGGCGACCTCCATCAGTAATCTGTCAAGCGGAGATTCATGCCAGATGCCATCAGCATTTTGAACAAATGGTGGTGTACTTATGTGGGCTGATTTAACAGGATCTCCCAGATCACAACCGAAAGGGGAAGGTGCACGTGACCACGTGACCTGGCGCGTTGCGTCTTTCTCCCTCCGTTCCTCCCCCCCCGCTGCTTTGTCCCCTCCCGAAATTTCGCTTCTGCTTGACCATTATGTATTTACTGTATGTAAAAATACAATTTTTTCCCTAGTCATGGCCTTCCCCCGAGCAAACAAGCAGCCTTGTCCCGAATGGATCTCGCGGCGCGTCCTTGATTAGGGCCTGGGCACCGTCAATCTTTTTATAAAAATACAAAATTGGCAGAGTGTCTCTGATGCACCTGCTGCTACATGTTTATCACTTTTTTTGCTCTTCAGGGGGAAATTTGGATGGTGGTTTGCTGCAAGGGACTGAAAATAAGTCAGATAAGCACACATAAGTCACCATAAGTGCTTATGTGCAATGGATTTAGGTTAAATCGAGTTCAATTTAGTGGATTTAAGGACCCGTGATGCCAACCAGCTCAATTTAAGATGCATTTCCATGAGCTGGCCTATCCCTGCACCCGATTTAAGGGTTTTTCGGCTCAGGGACCTAACCCTCTGCTATATCACATTGGCCGTATGTTTGTGCTGCCCTGGTGCTGCCTTGAATTCATGAAATGCACATGATATTGCAGATAATAATATCTACATGACAGGTAGTATACTGGGGGGGGAAAAGAGAACTTCAAAACTAAACCCAGCCTTCCATTTCCCAAGATTTATGTGAGCACACCACAACATACGTGTGAGAGTGCAGGACTCATGCAGAAGGAGGAGGACCGCGCGGAGAGGTTGGAGTGCAAGGCGGGAATGGCGCGTGGTGGGATGGTGAGGTAGTTTTGGGTGTTGGTTTTTGAAGGGGCGGCAATGTGGGTGCCAGTTGCGACGACGGAAGGGGACAGCTGGAGATGGGTGTAGCAAACTGGTTGCTTGTGAGAGACTTGCCTGTGTTGGGACGGACTGGGTCTGTGGGTTTGGATGGGCTCCAAATACCACATCAGGGTGTTGGTTGTGGCATGGCTGAGTTGGGACAATGTCACTGAGAGGCGACGTCGTGATGAACTTGAATGGCGACTGTTGATGGGAGGGATGTGGGGAGGGACAGATGGGGAGTGTGAGAGTCGGTAACGGTCGCCCTGGTGGTGATAAAGTGTCGTGCGCGCGTGCGTGCGCCGTGCAGTCAATCTAAATCATTGAAAGGATATAATATTGGTATCAGCGTATGCATTGTATCATTGAATTTCAAGACGTACCTTGTAGATCCCCTGCTTCATGGGCCTTCTCTCATGTTCCAGCTAATCCCCACTGCTGGATGTATGTTGTACTGAGCTGTTCCCATTCCAACGCGTGTTTTTGTTTGCAGTTCGCATGCTCGAGCGCACAAACGAAATGGCCTCTTGAAGGCGAGGACGTGATGGGAGCCAAGCTCCACATGGCATAGCGTTGAGCGCGTCACCTGGAGGGGGTTGGCTGCAGCAAAGAGGGGGTTGAGCGATGGAGGCAAGAGAGGCAAGGGATGGAAGTCAGGGTAGGTGAGCTAGAAGAAGATGATTTCTCACGGAAAAAGGAATCCGCTGATGGGCGCAATTTATCGAATTTAACATTCAGTCCCTTAAATCGAGTGAAATAATTGTACTTATGTAGCAGGCATATCTTTTGAAAGTTCCTTTTTCTAGTAAGAAACATGTAATACATCTACAAAGATTGTTTCCAATAAATAAAGATTAAATACCTATAAAACATGTTAAAAACATATAGAAATTTACTTGAAAGATATTTGGTTAATTTGAATTGTCTGTATATGTATCTCAGTATGTTCTACATGTTTTCCAACATATTTTATCAATATTTGACCTTCATTCATTGAAAAGAATCTTTATAGATGTATTACATATTTCTTGGTAGAAAACAGGGAAAAAATAAGGAACTTCCAAAAGATATTTTTAGAGTATTCCAAGACAAATTATCTTGTCATGTGTCCAGTGCAAGTGGGTGACTTTCCATAACTCAAATCTATAAAAATGAATAAATTTGACCCTTATCAGAGTTTGAAAAGAGAACTTCACAGGAGAGTTTATTGGAGTGAATAAACTGTAACGCCAACTGATTAGATTCTATTTGATGTATTTGCTTGCCTTGTACAAACTCACTTCCCTCCCATCTGAGCTGCTCTGAGGTCGTGTAGGCCTGTGGATGGGTTTATTATACTGATTGTTCATCCACCCTGCTGTAAAATTAGACCACACTCTGGGTGAAGCCCAAAAAATCCCAAGTTGAGCTGAACATGGCTGTCGATCAGTGAGTTAGGTGTCAAGAAGGGTGTTTGTAAAGGGAGCAACAGTTTCCGGGAGGGGATTTTGTAGCCATAAGACATTGACACTTCTAATAGACTCTGTAGTGGCTTTGAACTGCAACGAGAGGGAGCAGAATGCCCCAGCCATAGGAGAGTAGTAGGGGATGAGGTAGAGCTGACTAAGCCATGTGGGAAGGAATCGTACCCAGGAAGGAAAGGTGTCCCCTTGGCAGGGTTGATTCCAGTGTTTGAAATCTGTTCGAGGGGTCTGTACCCTCTGAATAGATTAAGGTTTGTAACTGGGTTCCAACCAGGAACTCCATCAAAGTCGAACCCTTACAAGACTCGGCATCCCAGCAAAGGACCCTAGATTTCGTTGATTTATTCAAATCTAGAGAATTTGTGTTATGGAACATCACTAGTGTTGTTGGCGAAACTTCGCCATCTCACCTCGCCACGCCTCGCCACCTGGCGATCGCCAGGTGGCGACCAAAAATTTCCAAAAGGAGGTGGCGAGTCCTGGCGAGTCCCAAAGCAGAATTTCAAATATACGGGGTCAGCGTACGGTAGCAGTACTGTACAATGTAGTCTACATTCCACGAAAACTCCTCCATACTCTATGTCAGCCAATACCCGCGGTGGTCGTGCCAGGGATGAATTTATACACAAGCATTTCAATGGAAGGAGAGACCCAAACAAAAAGGCCAAGCGATGGCTAATGACGTGCAAGTACTGCCCCAGTGACGTGGCAAAGGAGATCGTCCACCGTGATTCACGCTGCTTGAAGCACATTGGAAAAACAAACGGAGAGGACAGTTGCAAAAACGTACCTGCAGAGGTCCGGTTGGAGGCAGCGTGCTTGTTGATGAGGAAGGGCGGAATTGAGGAGATCCAGGTTTCAGATGGGGAAAGTGATGTGGTAGAGATCGTGGACAGATCTGCTGAGAAGAAGAAGAAGGTTAATTCGGGAGAGGCAGTGGCAGTGAAACACCCAATTGAGGCATTTCTTGATTGGTCAATGAGTGTTGAGGAGATGGATAAAGCTAATCTACGCATGCTGAGGTGTGTAGCCTTTATTTTTCTACATTTAATGTAACGATAAACATAATACTCATAGGTTTTTTGTACATGGAAACATTCCTTTTTCTGTGGCTGAAAACCCATTCTTCCTGAGATGGTTGCAATGCTTACGGCTGTCTTATTCCCCTGCATCTTGATATACCCTGATGGAGCGACTTCTCCCGGCCGAAGAAGCACGCGCATTTGCTGAGGATGTTCAGTGGCTGGAGGGACGGAATAATCTCACGTACTTGATGGATGGATGGGATGACAGTCAGCGACGCAGCATCTACGGATGTATGATAGCAGAGGTGTCAGAGTTCCCCGTGGTTCTTGGATTAGAAGAACTTACTGGCATCCGGGGGACCACAGATAATCTCGTCAAAGTTGCCAATAAGGCCATTGCAAAGAAGAGCCTTGACCCAAAGGCAATCATTGCGGTTTGTACGGATAACCCAACCATGATGCTTGCCTTTCGTCGAAAATGGACAAATCAGCACTCCTGGATTCTCGTGAGTCTATTTACTTTATTTTCAATTGGATTCTCAGGGAATTTTATTTTAGGCCATTCACTGCTTCATGCACAGTATCAACACAATTATTGGTAAAATCGTGAGCTACCCCTCGGTCAAAAAAACAATTACTTCGAATTCACAGATCGTTTCCTTCTTCAATTCATCACACTACTGGGGAGGACAACTCGAGAAAATTTGCAAGGAGAATGGGGTAACCCGTGGTCTAAAAACAAACACAGAATCCCGCTTCTACGCCCTTATTCTCCAAGCCCTGAGTGTCCGTGAACACAAGATTTCCTTGATGACTCTGTGTGTGCAAGACGATGCACAGCAGTCTCAGGGCGGCCTAACCGCAGTCTCAAAGGATGTTCTCGCCACAATTTTTGATGTCCAGCGGTGGCAACTAACTGACCAGCTGATCCGTGTCTGCAAGCCTTTAGTGGACATTATCGGCGATGTTGAATCTCGAGATGCGTCACTCGCCAATTGTATGCTCCAACTGATCTGGGCTCATCGACAAATCAAGAAATTACCTCACATTCCCGGAGACGATTCACACTTTCTGCGACACGCTCAAAAAATTGTGAATGCCCAGTTTCATGAAATGAACACCGACATTCATTGGCTTACCCTTTTTCTCCATCCTCTTTGCCGCAAACTCGCAATCTCTAACTCACCCCACTCTCGAAAACTCGATGATGCTTATAAAATCTCACTTGGGATTGTGTTACACTGGGGATGGACTAAGGAGATGGTGACGAAATTGGCTGCCGATGTCAAGGCTTATTTTCACGCACAGGCGCCATTTCAGGGTGGGAAGGGTGACAGGAGAGACTGGTGGAAATCCCTCTTGGTAAACGTCACATATCACCCTCTCAAAGCCATGGCCGTCAAATTGTTTAGTATTGTTCCCCATGCAGCAGAGGTCAAGCAGTTTTTTTCCAATCTAGGTGGTGTTCAGAGCGTCAAGCGCTCACGTCTCACGGTTTCTCATATGGAAACATTGGGAATGCTTTGGAACCATTACACACGTCAACTTCACGAGGCCGCACTCGCCGCCGGAAAATCAATGTGTCGCAAACATGCTCATATGCACACCCAACCCGATGGTGGAATAGATGTAGGGCAGGCAGAAGATTTGGTAAAGGCATTCAATTGGACCCCACTCCCACCTAATTTCAATGCCAACCTCGAGGGCCTTGAAGAGTCGACCGAAGAAGAGCTTGACGAGGAATTGGAAAAGATTGGATCACTTACACCAATGGGGGAGGGAGATGGACTTGACACGACAATTCCCATGGAAGAGGTTTTTGATACCTCCCATCTCGACAGCATCCGGGCAGGCAACGCACCACTCGCTATCGACGAGGAACTCAATCTACACATTGAAAATGCAGGTCCCCGTGATAAATGGGATGCTGCTTCGTTAATGCGATCCCTTGGTGTTAGCTAGAGTTCTATAGTTTTTTTTATTTTGTTGTAAATAACTCAGAACTATGATCCCTTGGTGTTAGTTAGAGTTCTGTAGTACTTTTATTTTGTTCTAAGCGACTCAGATCTCATAGAAATTGATTTTTTGCATCTCGCCAATCTCGCCACCATTCGCCAGGTTCCCATGCCAGCCGCCTCGCCACGCCGGCGAATGGCGAATGCTTTGGGAGGTTTTGCCATCAACACTAAAAGTCACCCAGTTACAATTAAAAAAAGGATCAGATCCACAAAAAATGTCAGAATTGGAAAGTTTGGCGGTGTATGTGGCGATCTGTGTGGCGGAATGTTTGGCGGCTACATCGGTCCAAATCACCGGAGCACTATGCATTCCTCCCTCCTCCCTGCCTACTTTTTTGATCCATTCCATTCCATTGGGACAGTGCCCTATGCCGGAACTAGGTCTCCTAGTCCCGACATGCAGGGGTAATATAGCGGCGGTGGCTGAATAGGGTAGTTTAAGTGGTAGTAAAGTACGATGTGTTGTTGTATTGTAGGTTAGGCGAATGAGAGTGTGATGTAAGAGAGAATGAGGAAAAGAAAAAGAAGAAGAGGGAGAAAGAGAGAAAGGGGAGGAGGGAGTACAAGGTGGAGGCGGCAGGGAGGGAGGTTATACCCAGGGGGAGGCGGGTGAGAAGAGGGTGCTGAGTAGGAAGACAAAGGTGGCATTGCCTGGGTTGGATGAGTTTCATGTGGCGAGGGCGAAGACGACAGCTACGCCTTCAAAGGAGGTCCCTGTTATCCCGCCTGAGACGATATCACAGGTGGAGGCTATGGCGTCGCTGTACGACATGACATGCATCACACTGCGCAGACCAATTAGCAATTACTTGAACATATCATGTGCCTATGTCACGTTTTCGGCCATACAGATCACCACACAGATCGCCATACATGATCGCCATACTTTCCAATGCTGACATGCCCTCCAGATCCAAAAAATGATTGAATAAATATGATCTAAATTCATATTTAGAATTTGCTGAACTTCCTGGGCCAAGATTTTGGTGTATTCTAAGTAAATATGAGTAAATGATCATATTTAATTGTTCATTTTTTGGATCTGATCCCTTTTTTTATTGTAAGTTTGTTTTATGCATATGATGGATGTACAATTCCATCACCAAACTTAGAAATTGAGGGTAAATATACCAGGACAAAAGGGATTTAGCGTATTCCACAATTTTGAGAGCATATGTTTATCCCCGACTCTGGAACAGAGAGGATTCTGTCAGAACGATAAAGCTCGATCCTTGCAAAAGTTGTGAGATGGCTTCCCACGAATTTCGGCTTGTTCCGTTCTTTGTTCCTTTTGGTAAGAGTCTCTAAAACCTCGGCTGGCCTGCGAGGAGCAAACCGCGCTAGCGGTTTCGGCGACGAGCAGGCAATTAATAGTAATACTTAGAAGATTATTCAGGCGGGTTGTATAAATCACATTATTTCAAACAGAGTCGGGGACTGGTGCTTGCGCCGCTAACCGATATGTAGCCCTACATATTCGTCGCTGTCTCAAGTGTGAGCGATCGAAAGTACAACAAGAACAAAAGAGAACAAACTTCAAAGCAAGAAGAAAATACATTGACTGTATCCAAGTCTATCTTACGGCCATGGTGCCTGGTTACGGCAAACTCCGGCGGATGATTTTCAACCTGACGGAAGCACATTGCATTCTCCATCAGTGATCACACCGAACCAACCGAAACCCAACGTTTCAACTTTTTGCGAAAGGGCTTGAAATGCTACGCAATCTCTTGAGCAAAAGACACCAAACCTCAACGAGGCGATTAGGAACGTTGCGATGCCATAACTAGACAGCTGTCATCGGGAGATATATTTGCAACAATGGATTTTCGATGGAGTACGGTCCCGGGTCTGTCAGGGTTAGCGCGGAAAGTTCAAACCCTACAAAACCACCTATCCGTCCAACCCGGCAGACCCTCTCTTTCCCCCACCATGTCCTCCTCTCAACTTTTGCTGATGGTTGATGACCCCCAATTGAACGCGACGTACGGAGGAGGGCAATGGGGGACCGCCAGTTTTCTTCAGTGGTATGGTGGTTCAATCGTCTGGCCTCAATTTGCCGATAGCAGTACCGCGACCTTAACGGGGTCCCTTTTCTTGTCGTTTGAGGGTGTGCTGAGTTGTACTACTCTTGTAAATTTTCCACAATTGACCTCTCAAAACAGGGATAGCGATTGCTTTTGGGGGGAATACGCCCAGCGTCTTTGCGGACTCGCAAAGGTTGACCGTCTCCATTGATGGCGCGTCTTCGTACAACACCTCGTACAATGATCCCACACCTCAATCTTACGTGCAGTGGTATCAGTCCCCGATTTTGCCGGAGGGGACGCACAATATCACACTGACTCACATGGCTGGTACAGCCCTGGACTACGCGGTCATAACTGCTGGGCAGAATACACCTCTAGCTGGAAAAACAGTCATAGTCGACAACGAGGATCCCTCTATCAAGTTCACAGGATCTTGGACACGCAATACAGACCGATTTCATTCGGGATCTCCGCCGGACGGCTATCCCTTCCATAACAGCACGCATCAGAGCACTACGCCGGGGGATAGTTTTATTTTCCGATTCTCGGGTGATTTTCCATTCAATCACTATTTTCTGCGAGATACTGATGATAGAGGACAGGGACATCTCTGAATATCTACGGAATTCTGCATTGGGCAAACCTCGGCACGGTCGCTGCGTCATACACTCTCGATGGTGCAGCAACATCGCTAACCTATTCCGTCACGACATCGTCTTCCAATCACCAAAACAACCTTAATGACCAACACAATTTCCTGCTATACAGTAACACCAGCCTCACTGCGGGTGACCACACCCTCGTTGTTAACGTCACGAAATGCGTTACTCAAACATTCATTTTTGATTATCTGACCTACCAACCCTCCTTTTCCACGTTAGCTACTATGCCGAATCTCACTTTACCCGCCTCTACCAATGGAACATCGCATACCACCACATCGACCCCCGTCGGAGCCATAGTAGGCGGAGTTATTGGAGGATTGGCATTGCTGTTTCTCTTGATTGGAGGTTTCCTCTGGTTTCGGAAAAAGAAAGCTCAAGACGACCAAGAAGAATCAAATCAAATCACAGCATTCGCCGTGCCACGTAGCGAACAAGAAACTTTGGGTAGGTTCAATCAATATGAAATTGCACTCCTTAATTTGACGATTCTTTTCGCAGTCGCTGCCAAACCAGCATCGTCAACGCAAATATCTCCACCTGAATCATCCTCCTCTACCGCTGGTTCAAGCGTGCTGCTGCAATCGGGGCCACCACGCGTGGTGCACAAGAGTTCTCGAAGTCGTGGTGGGGAAACTGCTGATGGCAGTACGAGCGGGGGAGGATCCATAACGACGGAGATGAGGGAAGCACACCAGAACGTTGCGCCACCAGCTTATGAAGAGTTGTAGTCTATACTTGAGTAGCATTTTCTGTATTGTTAGTTTGCGTCTTGGTTTGAACCTGCTTTGAACTCCCTGGTTGTATTGTATATGTACAGACTTACTAATATCACTAATTTTCCTGTTGCTTGCTCCGACGCTTTAGGTGCTTTCTATCCACGAGGATTGCTGTTGGCGGAAGACTTTGAGTCTCTGACATCGTAGCTGGCACTTGGATGACATTCCGGTGTTGCGATGCCATAACTACGTGCCATCCGGGGATAAATTTGCAACGAAAATGTTTCCAATGAAGGAGAGTCTGTTCGTCAAACCCTGCAAAACCACCAATCTGTGTCTTTCCCCCACTCACCATGTCCTCCTCTCAACTTCTGCTGATGGTTGACGACCCCCAACTGAACGCGACGTACGGAGGAAGGCAATGGGTGATGCCTACTTTGTTCCAGTGGTATGGCGGTTCAATCGCCTAGCCTGAGTTTGCCGATAGCACCTCCGCGAACGTAACGGAGTCCCTTTCCTTGTCGTTCGAAGGTGTGTTGAGTTATATTATTGTCCTTGTTATTTTCTCAGAAGAAACCTCTCAAAACAGGGATAGCGATCGCTTTTTCGGGGAACACGCCCAAAGTCTTTGGGGACTCGCAAACATTGACTGTCTCCATGGACGGCGCGCCTTCGTACAACACCTCGTACAATGATCCCACACCTCGATCTTACACGCAGTGGTATCAGTCCCCGATATTGACAGAGGGGACACACAATATTACACTGACTCATATGGCTGGGACAGCCCTGGACTACGCGGTCATCACTGCTGGGCAGAATACACCGCTAACAGGGAAAACAGTCATAATCGACAACGAGGATCCCTCTATCACGTTCACGGGATCATGGACACGCAATACAGACCGGTTTTCTACTGGATATCCACCAAACGGCTATCCCTTCCATAACAGCACGCATCAGAGCACTACGCCGGGGGATAATTTTGTTTTCCGATTCTCGGGTGATTTTCCATTCAATCACTCTTTTCTGCGAGATACTGATGATAGGACAGGGACATCTCTGAATATCTACGGAATTCTAGATTAGGCAAACCTCGGCACTGTCTCTGCATCATACACCCTCGATGGTGGAACAATATCACAAACATATACCGCCACGACATCTTCTTCCAGGTATCAGGACAACACTATGACCAACACAACTTCCTGCTATACAGTAACACCAGCCTCACCACGGGTGACCACACCCTCGTTGTTAACGTCACGAAATGCGTTAATCAAACATTCATTTTTGATTATCTGACCTATCAACCCTCTTTTTCCACGTTAGCTACTATGCCGAATCTCACTTTACCCGCCTCTACCAATGGAACATCGCATACCACCACTACAGCGACCCCCGTCGGAGCTATGGTAGGCGGAGTTATTGGAGGATTGGCATTGCTATTTCTCTTGATTGGGGCTTTCCTCTGGTTTCGGAGAAGGAAGGCTCATGACGACCAAGGAGAATCAAATCAAATCACAGCATTCGCTGTGCCACGTAGCAAACAAGAAAATCTCGGTAGGTTCAATCAATATCCATGAAATTGCACTCCTTAATTTGACGATTCTTTTCGCAGGTGCCGCCAAATCAGGCCCTCCATCAACACAAATATCTCCACCTGAATCATCCTCCTCTAGCGCTGGTTCAACCGTGCTGCTGCAATCAGGTCCACCACGGGTGGTGCACAAGAGTTCTCGAAGTCATGGTGCGGAAACTGTTGATGTTAGTACGAGCGGGGGAGGCTCCATCACGACGGAGATGAGGGAAGCACGCCAGTCCGTTCAAGTTGCCCCGCCAGCTTATGAGGAGTTGTAGTCTATACTTACCTCAGGCTGAGTGTAGCATTTTCTATATCATTAGTTTGCGCTAGATTCCTCTTGCATGAACTCTCTGGTTGTATTGTATATATGTAGTGGACTCGCTAAAATCACCAATTTCTCTGCCGTGGGCAGTATTGGGGCAGTATCTGGCAGTATGGTTTCTCCAATTCAAGAAGTTCAACGTCAACGGTCAGTCCGGCCCGGACTGATATTGCCTCAAACGTTCAAATTTGATCCTCTGACCGCGACTGTCTCTTCCACCACGCGTGCACCACCGTTGACAACATGTCAACTTATTCACATACCTATTCGAAGCGGCGGCGGCGATCAAGCGCCTTATTTATGTTGTGGGTCCCTTCAAGTTGGGCTTATAAACAGTAGCTTGTTCTGTGTTACGTCGGAGGTTTCTGGTCCCCAAAATTTCCCTTGCCCTGTTTTGCTCTGGAAAGTGGCATACGATTGGCATTTCAAGCTTGAAGTCGACCCTCTACCGCCACTACAATCTATCACAATGACAGAACAGCAACTCTGAACGAAGATTCAAGAACTCCGGCTTTTTGCTATCGGCGGTCATCTATCCATGTTTGCCACGCATCTGCTTCTTCGCTGATGACGACTCCACTTTCTGCGCTTCTCGTGCAGAACATCTGGATTGCCTGTGCCCTATAAAAGCTCGAGTTTGTCTTCACTCCAAACAGTTGCTACCCATTCGACGCCTTACCCTCTGGGCGAGCTGCCATGTCGACCTTGTCCTTCGTCCGCTTTTCGTTGATTTCCATCTTTGCATGGCTTCAGTTTGTAGTGGCGCATCCTGTCTTGAGGGTATGTGACATCCATAGACCCCTCTGCCGTTGTTTATCGTATGTTCTCAATTCTAGGACGTCGGTTCGTTGGGTCCGTTTGCCAATAGGGGGGAAGGTGTGCATTCAGTCCTTACCGTTTGACTTTCTCATCAGCGACTGTCTCATAGGGAAGTTTGTTCTCGCTCATATGTTTTCACTCGATGGATCGACCGAAGAGTTTTTGCATCAAAACGTACCCACTGTGTTCAGTGCGCTAGCGATATGGGGAACAGGTGTCTACCCACGTCATGCGTTTCCTCATTGCAATCCCTCAGTCTGGAATTTTTAGGCAAATATACCCTCGATCTTGATGTGTACCATCGACAGGTCAAACCTATTTTCATCAAGAGATTCCAAGGGGCGTTCAGCGACTTTACATCCAAGTATGACACCTCAGATTATGCTTCATTTTCTCTTACTACGTTAGCAGATGCGGTACCAATCCAGACTTCGAGATCGATAGGAAAGGCATAGTGAATCCGAATGCTGTGAAAGGGAAAGACCTTTGCACCAAAGTATATTCATTTTGTTAGTCAAAGGACGACACGATTACTAACGCGTATGTATGCTTTCTAGAAGCGGTTCAGTCTTGATCTTGGGGATGTTGTTTTGGCCCATCAACTTATTTCCGACAACGAGGACGACAATTCGGCTGTGGACTTCTCCGGTCCAGCCGTCCAAAACTTACTTGAGGTGCTAGCGACATGGGGTACAGGTATCTACCCAGCATGTGTTTCCTCATTTCAATCCCTCACGCTACAATTTCTAGGCAAATATACCCTCGATCTTGATGTGTACCATCGACAGGTCAAACCTATTTTCATCAAGAGATTCCAAGCAGCGTTCAAGGACTTTACATCCAAGTATGACACCTCCAGATCGTGCTTCGTTTTTCTCTTACTACGTTAGCAGATGCGGTACCAATCCAGACTTCGAGATCGATAGAAAAGGCATAGTGAATCCGAATGCTGTCAAAGGTAAAGACCTTTGCACCAAAGTATATTAATTTGTTGTAAGCTAAAGGACGACACGATTACTAACGCGTATGCTTTCTAGAAGCGGTTCAGTCTTGATCTTGGGGATGTTGTTTTGGCCCATCAACTTATTTCCGACAACGAGGATGGTGATTCGGAGGTGGAGTTCTTCGATAAGAACGTCCCCAACTTATTCAATGTGCTAGCGACATGGGGTACAGGTATCTAAGTTAAGTTACTCCATCATATCGTCCTCTTACTCTGGGATTTCTAGGGAGAACCCTTGATCTTGACGTACACCAAACTACTAGGTAAGCACCTCAGTATTGGCGCCCACGACTTTTGACATTCCTCATAGGTTCAATTCCGCCCTCGATCGCGCCAGTGCTTGGATCTTGTCAGCCTGGATCTAGCTTACGCGACGCATTCTGGGCCTTATCTTTCTCAGTCCAAGATTCTTGAAATCACTGCTGTCTGCCTACGTATCTTAATGCTCTCGCCCTCCTATCAATTGATGAATCAAATTGTCTGTTTGCTTTTAAATGCCTTGACTCGCGCGATAACGATAAAGTCTTCTCGTTGAATCATTGTTACCTGTTGCAAATTTTTTCAACGCTGCACCTGCCCGGCATCTTTACAGATTCTTGCATACAAGTCCGAGACACTCAAAGACGAAGCTGTGCCTTTTCACCTTATTCACCTACTACGCAATTCAAATTTGGAGAGGTACCTTGAGTCCAACGTCGCACAAGTCCAAAAAAAGACCGGGGGCAATTAAACTTGACAGACGTCATGGCGCCGACGTGATAACAATGTTGATCGCGGTGCTCAGCGCTCAAGCACTCAGCACTCGACGTTCATTCCTCCCATCAACTTCCGTCACGTCAGCGGTTTCTCTTTGTCAAGTTCATGGGCCAATTGAGCAAAATTGACAACCGTGGGATCCTGGATCGCTCACCTGATTCCACAGTAGCTCATTCTTGATCGCTGCGGCCGTATGTTTTTGACAACACTGAATTGCATTTGCGGAGTTCCTGGCGCCGGCTCATTGTACCTCTTTGACTAAATCCCTTGGTTCAAACTTCAGGCTATTTGTCTTCTACCAAGTTTGGGAACCGGACACTCTCGTTGCCGATGTCCGACGTAGAAAATGGATCTTTCTGCAAGAAACATTGAGGTACGGTTCGGAGACGTAAAAATCCAGGTACTTCAATGGGCGCCCTTCTGTTATCATATAAATACTGTGTTCCTTCATCTCAAGTTCCCACTGAACCTCCAAGCGAGTAATGATGGAGCATCCCAAAGCTTTACTGTTCGTAATCATTGCTCTCGCTTCATGCCTTGGGTTGGCGTATCCTATCTCAGTACGTGCTGCTTCACCTTTCATTGGAGTTGCGCTCATGTCTTTGTCCCGCAAACCGTGATTAGACTACTGATTGCATGAACGTCTATGCGACATGGGGCACAGGTCCGTCTGAACACGCCCTACTATCATCCCTCGAAAACTGAGCGTTCTGTTTTTGTTTTTTTTAGGAAAATATACAATCGATCTCGGCATATACCACAAGGAGGTTAAGCCAATCTTCCTTTCCGAATTCAAGAAGATCGACAAATTTGAAGCCTAGTGAGTCTACTTGAATCCGTATCAGCTTGACTTTGACATAATTGCAAAAGCTGCGGCTCGAACCCAGATTTCGAGATTGACAGGAAGGGCATAGTGAATCCGAGTGCTGTTGAAAAGAAAAAGATTCAACTTGGAAAGTGCCTAAGGGTAAATTTTATTTTCGCTACACCATTCTCATCTTTCTCAGAGCTACTTCCCAGAAAACCTTCAGCCTTGACCTTGGAGGAGTAGTTTTGGATCATATCCCCAAGTAACAACCACCGTTTACGAAATTGTCTTTTTCATTAACCTTTCGACTAGGCAAGACGAAAGCGATGATGGATCCGAGTCTTCCTTCACAGCCTTCGCAACTTGGGGAGTAGGTAAGGCTAAATTGTGGTTATCCTAATAAGCCTGCCTTTTGCTGAATGTGACGCCTTTTAGGGAAATATACCATTGATCTCGGCATATATCACAAGGAGGTTAAGCCAATCTTTCTTGCCGCATATAAAAAGATGGACAAATTTGAAGCCTAGTGAGTCTCCTCAAGCCCGCATCAGCTTGACTTTGACGTAATTGCAAAAGCTGCGGCTCGAACCCAGACTTTGAAATCACCAGGAAGGGCGTAGTGAGTCCGAGTGCTGTTGAGAAGAAAAAAATATCACTTGGAAAATGCCTAAAGGTAAATTTCATTTTCGCTATACCATTACCATTTTTCTCAGAGCTACTTCTCAGAAAACCTTCAGCCGTGACGATCTTGGAGAAGTAGTTTTGGAACATATCCCCGAAGAAAAAGCTCCGTAAGTAACGATTGTCGCATGCAAAATGGAGTCTCGTTTACCGACATCTTGTACTAATGTTTGACGATGACAGCGACGACGAATCTGACGATGAAAAGGACGGAGGATCTGACGACGAGAGCGAGGATGGGTCCGACTCTTCGCTCACAACCTTCGAGTAAGATTCATTCAATTCCATCCAAACGCATTTCATGACACCATCGACAGGGGCGATGATGATGGTGACTCCGAGCCGAAACTTCTTCCTTCGGGCTTGCGAGCATTGTAAGTTTACCGATTCAGTCACACAGACGCTGCATCTAACTCGAAACGTAGGCCCATCATTTTTTCAGCTTGGTTTGAGGGGATCTATGCTAGTGGAATTATGACTGTGCTTTCTTGAAGAGATGAGTTCAATAAAGAGAGCGTCTTCAACTTACGATACATTTCGCAGTCCCCTGTTGTCATCTTTTGTAAATGAAGCTCCCAATTTAAACCAACTTTGGTTGATGTCGTCACTGATACTAAGTTCATAACGGAATAAATGCAGTAGTGCCTAATCACTTGATAGCCCCTTGTCGGTTTGTGCACGACGAGAAGAGGGCTCGAAGAAAGTGCGGAGGCACAAAAAGTGACACAAGAGGCCGTCAATCCCGGCCTCACAAGTTCGTGCAGATCAAATGGGGTAATAGTATGAAGTTGAAGAGTGCGTACATATGTGGTTGCCGACGAGGGAAAAAAAGGGGTGAAAATCGCCTGTCCCGTGAAAAGTTAGTTATTGAAGGCGAGGGCCAAAAACAAATGTTGTTACAAAACGAAAATAGATGATGAATCTACACGTAATCGACTGAGCGAGTAAAACGGCGGAAGCTTTGCTTCGAGCTCCAAGCTTCAGCCCTTGACCTCGCCAAAATCCTCCTTCGACAAGCGCTCCTTCTTCGTCAAACGGTCATACTGATCTACGCTCTGAGTCGTCCTACTGATTTGCACGGTCCCGTCGGTACCATTATCTGCTGTGGTGTGCTGGCGAAACGCGAGAGGGATGGGCTCTGACAAAATGTTGCTGGTGGACGTAGGCGAGCCTTTGTAGAGACCAAGTTTGGTGTTGCGATAAACGCGACATGCCATCACGTTCATCATCATGACATTGGGGAACGACCAGATAACCCTGTAAACAATCGGTACTGGAACGAAAACCATCAAAATTGCGATGAAGTTGGTCAGCACAGTCAGCCTTTTCATAAAAAAGTAAGCGGATTTTCAGAAGGTTGGAAGAGAACACCCACAAGTAATACTGTTGGCCGTCCAACAGCAAAGATCTGGAGAAGGCTGGGAGATATTCTCCAAATAGCGCCGCACGTAAGCCAGTCCTGAGCGTACTTTCGTTGTGGGCGTTCTGGGCAAGTTTATAGGATATCGCCAGGAATACGAAGGTGTCATGGATGAAGGGCAAAATTCCAGATACGGAAACATATAAACGTTGCCCTGTTTCGGTGCAATAGTTGGTTGTTCCAATATGGACACCGTCGACGCCTACTGGTGTACTCACGGTTCCTCCCGCCGATATGACCCAAAGGATAAAACCAAAAATTATAACAGCCTTATGTCCGGTATAGATTGCACGAAGGCGGAAGAAGAAGAGGAGATTTGAGGAAGCAATGGCGATTGAGAAGAATGAGAGGAATATTTTCTGATTGCTGGGGCAATTCCCAATCGGAGAGGCTTTCGAGCGCAACGTAAGATTTCAGTGGCCATGATCGCATAACGTACTCACTGACTAAGATCATGGTCAAAACCATAAATAACATCGACGCAATCCTGGTAAATGAGTCAATTGATATAGTGGACAAGCAGAGGTCGAAGCCTTACCTTGAGATGAAATACACAACATTGGTGAGACCTACCTTACGCTTGAAGAAGATTTGGTAATCTTCCCCGAGACTTGTGACGATATCCCACACCATAACCTGGCAATTGGTATCATGAGCGCAATTCGGACAGGAAGGGAAATGAAATATCACCCCCGTCACACCAGCACAGATATGAGTGGCCATCGACATCTGGTAAGCGAACTCCGGAGGCAGCCATGCCATGGGAGTAAAAGGGTTTGGTAAGAGATTTGCGTCCATGGTCGTAGTCGGGCAGTCTACAGACTGCACCCGGAGAAGTTGGCCGTTTTAAATATCGTCGCAGTTGAGTCCGTCCCTTGGCCCTGCAGGATATATACCTATATTTGCCCCAAACCGTAACCATATTTCAAATATTGCTGCCGCGAGATTCTTACTGCAGCGAAGGGTCCATTAACCCCGATGGCTAAGCCTTGCTAAGAGCTGCTAAGAGTCGTCCTAATCAGTTGACGAAATACTGGGGCACAAAATTTTAGTCTAGATGAACCACTCAGATGATGCGGGGAAGCAAATACAGTGTGAACCAAGTGTGAACGAGAAGTGGTACATGAGCTGTGCAGAAAGCACATTCTTGTAGGTAGGAGACTCCATGTGCCCATAACGCAAAGATCTGTCAATCCTGGACCTAAGGCCTAAGGTCCTGTGGAGGTCTATATAAGGAATCACCTGGAATCATACTCGATCAGCCAAACACAAGGAAGAGGAAGGAGACTAGATCTAAGAGACTTCGTGTCCTGGCAACTGCATAAGAATTGCATAAGAAGCAGGAAGGCCAGAACGGAATCCGCCGGCTTGTTGAAGCAATATTTTGATGGCGCATATCGAGGTCGACAGATCAAATCAAATTGAGCTGAAGCCACTGTTGCCAACGCAAATTGTTAGGACACAGACTGACACAGAGTACTTGAAGTGCGTCGCTAAGACAGCCTGAAGCCCCCCGATAACGAACTAAGAACACCGATCGCCGAGGAAACGCTCATTACCAAACTTCCAAGTCCAAATTACTATCGTTCAATCCGATCATTTTAGGTCGCACATCTTTTGATCCAGTGGAGTCTCTACCGCCCACTGGGTCAAAAGAGATCAAAAAATGTGTTCCTGTCTTCAACTTGAGCCAAGATAGGAGTCCAGTCCTAAGCAAGAGCCAGTTGTTTTTATTGATAATTGTTGTGTCACCGAGAGATGGACCTTTTCCTGCGGTTCATACAGTCGACGTTTGGGCGGAACAGTTACGAGTTTACGTTATGTGAATTAGAAGGAGAGCGTGTTTTGAGGGAGTGAAATGCCTGCGCATATGGATAATTCGCGAATGTGCCGTTCAGCTCATTACTGTTTTTCGAATTCCGTGGCTTCGCGGGGCTGACTGAGTCTGCGTAAAAACCCCGAGCATAAGATCAAGATGTTTTGAGATCCTTAAACGGAGAGCTTGTAGGAGCTTGTTGAGAGCTTGTTTATATTTTTTTATCCGATCTATGCACTTGACTTTCGTGAAAATGATGTCCCTGATTATGATGTCATGTCAAAGATATCATGCACAATCCACGATGCCATTTGGCCTCAGAAAGGCAATAGGCAGGAGCATAGTGGAAAGCCCCTTAAAAAATGGGGTATGGGTTGTACATCCGAATTTCAAACAGAGGCGGTCTCCAACTTCATATTATCGTGAACCAAGGTACGACTTCACATAATATCGATGTCTGTCTACGAGAGACTAGTCTCCAACTGGAAGAACGCGATGTAAAAAAGGCACAGTTACGTCATCACGAAAAGCTCGACTTTGCTGGTACACAAGTGCTTCGGTTAGTGTTCTCGAGGTTTTCTTTATGTAGTAAACTGTTCGAATTTTGCTAGTTAACACGATTACGAATAGGAAGCTCTCAACTATATGACGAAGCATTGGGAGTCAGGACAAAAGAGAAAGCTGGCATATGTACGAGTGGAAAAACAACATGGTGATAAAATATCAGTACGGGCGGAAATCCGGGGAGTTGAGCGAAACTTTCAAATGAGCGTGAGGGATTTGAGTTTGTGAGTATGGGAGGTAGTGGGTGGAACCGGCGTCTGCATGATAGTGTCGAGTAGCAATGTATTGAAGGTAAAAAAAGGTATATTATGCCCTCGAGCATGGTGGAGTTGGACAGCGACCGCCTAAGGTTTCCATATTTACGCGATCCAGCTAGGTTAAAGGGGTTGTTAAGAAGGTTAAATCTCCTCCTCCTCCTCTTCAAGAACGTTATGAAGAGGTGCGCCATGGACATATCGAGCAGGGCTAGATCGGCCGGTTTCGTCAAGTGTCACATGTGGAAGATCGATGAGGGATGTTTCCTGGGGAGAAGGTTTAGGGGAGGGTTGAGGAGAGGTTGTCGTAGGTTGGACTTGTGGTTGCGGTGGGGTTAGGTTTTCGTTTTGTAAGGGTCTTGGTAGCCTAGATGGTGCAAGTGGCGCGACGACGATCGGTACTGATGGCAGAGAGGGCCTTGGGGGGGTACCCCGTTCACGTTCTCGATACATTTCAATAAGGGCCGCTGTCTTGCTGGGGGCAGGAGACGTAGACTCGACGTGCAGTCCGTTACCATTGTGAGCAGGGAGGGTTTTTTCAGGGGTACCAAAGTTGCCTGATCGTTTGTGTTCCAGAGCATTGTGTTCAATTTGAGAGAGATCCCCCGCTGTTTTCAATGAGTGGGCTACAGGTGAAGGTTCATGTATGGTCGCAATGGGATTTGCAGCGACGGGTGGTACGGGCAGAGGTCGAATGCGATCAGGTGATCCATATATGCCTTCGTCGTCAATCTCGTCGTCGCTCTCATCCTTCCCCAGTAACGCTCGAGGGTCGTCCTCCTCTTCCGTCTTCGCTGCCAAGGCTTGTTTACGTTCTGGATGAAGATCGAAGTAACCGAGACGACGCTGTTGTCTTGCCATCTGGCGCGCACTCAAAATTGGTTCAATAGCTGGCTCCTCGTCCACAATAACTTGAATGGGGTGTCTTGGTTCTTCATTGATAGAGCTATTATCGGTTTCAGCAGTCCGCGATTCACTAGTCCTGGGAACGATCTCGACTTCATCGACATCCAGATCATATATATGTTGATCGATTCCATAGTCACGATCGACACGTTCCATAACACTTGGAGGGGAAGGTGACCTATTCTGGACCGCGGCAAGAACTTGTGCGACTTCCATGCTCGCCATCTCGGGGTCAGAGCGGCGGTTTTTGGCTGCCTTACGTCTTTCACCAGGGCTGAGCTCTGCATCTTGTCCGCCTATCCTCCGATCCTGGCTCTCAACCAAGATATCCACCCATGCGTCAGCGCGACTTTCTCTTCGCTTCTGCTTGACGTCTTCCGGCTCTTGAAGGTCTCCAGTCCATTCATCGTCGCTATAAGATGCCATCCTAGTCTGGAATTCCACGGTGGAGTATTCAGCTGGGATCATACCCGATTTACGGTGCGAGCCAGGGCTGGGAACGGGAATCCCGCCTGGCAGTCTAAAACGCGACTTGCGATGCGATGGTGTGTGTGAGTGGGTGGAGTCAGAGTTCACCTCGTCGCTGCGGGCGGTGGGTATGTTCTCAGTTTCTGGAGCAAGGAGGGGAGGGCCACGGCTTATCGTGGGTGATAGGGCAGGGAATTCGCTGGGAGCATTGGAAATGGTAGATGTAATCCTGGGTGTCTTGTTCAAAGATATAAGCTTGGTGGTGCTACCACCGTGCAGTAGGCCTTCAAACTCTACTTCGCGGTATGAGGGACTACGCGGCACGTGACCTACGACATATGGTCGACCATTGAGCGTGGGTGCTTGCTTCCATTGCTTAGATTTGCTTGACGCGGAAAATAGAGAAGGCAAGCGACGTCGACTAGAGGACTTGACCGCCAACTGTTGTCGATACTCGAGTGGAACGAACTCCTCAAAAAGGATCAGTGTCGTAGAAACTCTTGGATCAGAGGTTCCACTCGCAGTAGTGCGAGAGGGTGGTAGGGATTTGTATTCCACCTACGTTGTGATCAGCAAGACGGACCACAAGCTTTACCACTTTTGCGAAGCGTTGTGACGATACACTCACCAGTGCCCAATTACAATCTCGATCAAGTTGTTCACCTCGTTCGAGATCCATCCAACCTCCACCATAAACTAGGTCGCAGAAGACGTCCAAAAACGATTCCTCAATCACCTCTTCAGATCCAATAACTGGCTCGGTGTCCCAACCAAACGCAGGCAGAGACTTTTGAGATTTCTTTAACTTTTTGTTCATTTCAACGCTCTGAGCAGGCCATGTTGAGATCGTATGATTGAGCGGCGTGCTAAACTGCAAGGTGGCACTCAGAGGCGCGTCCATGCGAGTAAATCCCGCTGAGGAAAAATCGGTCCAAGAAAGGGTCTGTCGCTTCTGAGCGCGTTCCTGCTACAGGGTCAATGAAAAACACGAGCCAACTAAAATGAAAGAACCCACAACACGAGCCGTCTCGGTCAGATCAAACTGCAACTTCTTTTCGTCCCCTAAACCACTGAATCCCATAGATTCAAACTCTCCCCACTTCAAGTCAGTTAAACTACGGAAGCGGTCATCCCCATCTCTGCCACTGAGGCCAAAGTAATCCCCATCACTTTCGAAACTAGTCGCACTGGTGGCCGATGTCGCAGAGGAGTAGGACGACGTGGGTTGGGGATTCATCCCTGTAGGGGCATAGGCAGTCCCCGGAGCAGTGTCTGGGTGGAAATTTGGCGGTAGGTCCATGCGCTGTTTGTAACCATCTGAATATCTCGGGGGTAGCTTGAGTGTTGCAGGGGCAATTCTATCCCACTCCTTAGACGATGCCAATCCGTTGCTGACATTGGAGTGGGCGCCGCGGTGTGCCCACATAGAGGCTGTTTTCACTAGATCTGGAGAATAGATACGCACGTTCCTTCGAACGCTCATGACTCTAACAGTCCTTGCACCCTTCCTCGGCTGCGGCCGTGCATTTTTCTGCTCTAAGAATGGCAGCATAGACGGGTATCCTTTGATCCATTCCTTAAGTCTAATGGGAACACCCAATCCCGTGGCACTGGCGCCAGCAGAGGCAGTTAAACGGGGTGTATCTTGCCATCGTATGAAGGCTAAAAGAAGGTGGTCCATAGCAATGACAGAGCGCAGATAGTGGATATAGGCATGATGAAAAGCAAGAGTAGCAGGGCCAAGGCCGAAAAGAAGGGGTCCAAAGAGTGGTGATAGTGTTGGGGGAGTGTGACCGGATGTTGTGCTATTTGCAACAATGCGAGAGAGGAGCGTAAACAACCTCACAATGATAGATTGGAGGGGATGTGGCAGATCGGGTAAGAAGGATTCGAAATGGGCAGGAGGGTAACCATTAGCTGTCAAAAATAAGCTTATAAGCATACAACTCGTAGACAAAGGTAAAATCAAAATGCGAGTAATTGAGAAATGAAGCCCTCTGCCACCAAATAGTCGGTTGATAAAGTGAAGAGTCCACACACCTGCTTCTGAATCGCGAAATTCGACGTAATGGTCCCAAGAAACAAGCCCACGGACGTCCTGGCCAGCCACAGAACGTATGACTCTCGCCAGTCCCCACCGTAGACACATTCCCAGTTCATGAGGACCCGCAAATTTCGCCTCCTCCCTCCATTTCCTGTCGGCCTCCTGTGCTGCGTTGGTCGTAGTCGCCGCACATGTATTAATAAAAGATCGGATTATTCTTTTGATAGCAGATGACGATATATCCAGCGCCGTTGTAGAAAAAATAAATGGTGTCGTGATTCCACCTCGTGTTTCCAGTTCCTCAGAAACGACGTCGATGAGCTGCGTTACCTGGTCCAGTCCTAGGACCACGTGTCGCTCGTACGAGAGATACCCGTAATCATGCTCTTTGGAATGCTCAGCGGCGGTGGTGCCCGTCCTAGGTCGCTCGAGGTTCAGTGGCAGGAAGGTACCGTCAGGGAAAGGTAGTTCCGCGCTGAGCTCAGCTTCCGCCTCTCTGGAAGAATGACCCTTTCCCTTCTTCTTATCTTTCTTCGAAGGAGTCGAGGGACTGAAAGGGCGATTGGAGAGCCTGCTGGAAACTCTCCCAAACTCGTCGAAAGCGCCTAGGTTGTAGGTGTCGTCAGGGATGAGAGAAGACTTCTTGGGCGTAGAGTTAGTGCGTGAACGAGAGAATATGCTGGGCATCGGGTTGGGCGATGAGAGGACGTAACGACCATGCAGCGACTAGGCAACGACGGTTGGCACGTCGCCAACAGTTTAGAGAATTGTCAGGGAACTTCGGAGTTTCCCGTTCAATTTCGTTGTGTGCCCTGATCTGGGTTATAAAGGACTCAATAAAGGGCGGTTAAGCCAACCTGGAGCCAATACTTGTACGGCGACAGAGAGGAGTAGAAATGCTCGACAAATCAAAAAACAAGCACTGGATAAAGGGGGTGATGAACGAGCTTATTCGACAATCCCTTGTGCTAATCCATCCGTGCAACGTGCACCAAATCAAAAGTACTCCTTGTTGTACGTCATGGATCGACACGATGTACAGGAATCATTTGATCATCTACTTTCTTATCATCTAACCCTTTCCTTCGAGTCCCAGCCTCGAGGAAAACGCCCCGTAGATCAATCATTTCGGTGAGTTGACAGACGACACGGACGGAGGTCGTTCCTTAAGCCTATCTTTCAGCCTTCCTGCCAACAGGGGCCTGGGGAACCCGCCAGTCACATAGGCGGTTCTTGGCTGATAGTTGGGGCCACCCTGCCGTGGGCAGAAATTCCGCGTTAGCGATTGTCACAGCTCACGACGCCCGAACTCACGGGTGAATAGCCGCTGAACGGATAGCCCTGCTCGGTGAAAGCGACCCTGTTTGCAGGAGCCGTCTGTGGCTGACTTCCGTAACCGGGGGGACCGCCAGGATACAATGGTGCCGACTGTGGCTGTCCCAAATAATTTTGGTTTACCTGCGCCGCGACAGGATAAGCTGGGCCAGTCATTTCTGGCTTGTCGTTAGGCCCTTCATAAACGCCCGAAGCACCCCCAGAAGCAGGATCATAAGACGTGGCAATGATTGTGGGTGGGCCCTGTACTTGGTTCGCTTCCACATTGTACTCAGACGCTGCCGCATCCGACCTAGCGCGCTGACGTCTGACGCAGAGAAAGATACTTAACGCCATGAGGACAAGGGCAGCTGTGATCCGAGAGGAGGAAACGATTAACGCAATCGGCGGAATTGAGATTGGTGAGGACAAACCTCCGACGCCCCAGATTGCCAGTCGGGCAGTGAACGGAAATCTGTCTCTGCACACAACCTCGCCGGACCTGTAAAGAAGTTAGATTCAAAACCATAACACATGAAATTTGATTAGCAAGAAAGAGAGGAGGATCTCCCAAAGTCAGAAGAACCTCTATAAGAAGGCGCCCCCATGACAGCACTCGTTGTCGGTTTGTTTCTGTATCCAGAGAGCTTCCATACCGCCCATGCTTCTCTCTCTCTCTCACGTATATTTGTCGCTCGATATGACCATGGACACTTACGTAGACGTTGTGCACACAACATCCCAAGCGGCAGCGGCAATGGGAACATGAGAAAATCCCCACAAGCCTATCATGAGACTGGCAGCAGTATCTACGCCCAAGATCAGCTCAACCGCCCACACACTCAGCACTAAACGCACTTGAACGGATCATGGCTCAACCTGGAGCTGCAGGTCGTAAGAAATAATTTGATGGTCGTTCTTGCCTATCAGTTCCGAGCTTGAAAATAGAGGGCGATGTTGAGGGATCCGCTGACCAGCAGGCGGATAACGATGAGCTAGTGACAGTTCGAGGTCAACTCTAGGGAAAGCGCCCATTGGACCCGCGAAACTTGATCCCTTGGAAGACGATGACAAACATGGCGACCAGGCTGTGCTTCCTCCTGCCACCATCAATCCGTTTCAACTGGTAGCTGATGTCTGCCAGCGTCCGTCTAGCTAGGAGTGAACACGAAACTGTCGAACAATGGGCTACAATGGAGCATCACGCGTCATTCCTGTGTTCGCCATTGGCGATTGCACTAAAGTTGACAAGCCTAAAAATATCCTCTGCTCATCGTAATATCTCTTGGATTTTCTTCCTGCTTGGACCTCTGCCCCATACTGTCGTTGGCCATAGCTCAAACTTTAAACTGGTGACCTCCGAATTTTCCAAAGCCCAGAAAGAGGCACCATTTTGAATGCAGTTCATATTGAACTTGACAAACGAGTCTCATGGCTTGAAATTAAATGCGGTACTACTCGCGCTGCATAGTAGGGATTCCAACTGAACTCACTCAGTGATCTAAGAATCCCGACGCTCGTGGGCAACGCCAGCTGCTTACCACACGGATTTTTACCCTCCCAACAGTTGTTCTGCGGCGGCTTCGGAGATTATAAAGGTCGCTGTCCAGTATCCGGTGTCTGGACGGCGATTTCCCATGTGGCGGAGGATTGACGGAGGGTTCTATGATGGTGTCCACAAAGCCATAGCAAAATATCACGGAACTCACAGCATTCAAGTCATAATGCTATCATGGGTTCACGTTGCAAGTCCTGTTGAAATTGGTCGAGCCTCGTGTATCAATCTGGATTATCTAAAAAAAACACCCTTGCACCATACGCCTTGATTTCAGGATCAAAATACTGCTCCAACGCCTGATCTAAACCTGCCCTACCAGGCTCTAAACATTTCTTCTACAAGATAGCGAAGGATCTCGACTGACTTGTTACTGGAGAAACAGCCCCGCAACCAAACCAAAATTTTCTACATAGGTACATACATCAATGAATAATTTACCTTCGGCGAATGTCGCCAATAAATAACGAAATTTGGTTTCTCATTTTTCCTTCCGTCAAAGATAGAAGTTCATCTTCAACCTGACGGCCCAGATCCTCAAGGCAAAAAAAAAAAACATTGTGCGCCGGCAGAGGATATAACATGGAACATAAATAGGAAGCAACGGGACGGTATCGTAGACAGGAAATGTCTCCGCTGATTGGGAGGGAGTTATTTCAATGGTGGACACCATTTGGCGCAGGAGAAAGAAAGGACAAAAAGCATGGAAAGTGGGACACTCGTCTCATACGTCCGCTGTACTGTGTAGATCACCTCGCAAGAGCGCAATAAGCGTCCGCGTAAGGCTATACCGGCAGTCTGGCGATGTCATAGTCGTGCGTATGAGGGTCCAAGCTATATTCTTTTGACTGATTGGACGTCGTCCAGCTATAGAACTGGCCAAGTGTTGAATTAAGGATTCCTCGAGCTGGGGTATCGATTAGCGTGGAGGATCGACTAAGGTTATCGGTGGTCTCTGAGGATGAGTTACTGGAATTGATTTCTGTGACCAGAGCATCATCTCGCTCGATGTCTTCAAAGGTGTCAGCTTAATGATAATTAGATTCAGGTTCAGTACTAACCTTGACAGTTGTATCCTGGCAAACGCTCAGGATTCTCCTTCAAGCTAGGATCACTCACGGCAGAAGGGCAGGAAGCAGATCGTCCACGGCGTCTATCAGAGCCACGGCTAACGTTTAAACCCCTTGAGGTGCGCTCCGGAATTCTAGGAGGATCGGACGATGCCAGCTGGGAAGTGGTTGTGTCGACTGAGCGGCTGTCATTTGAATGGGTAAAGTGTCTGGCGTTTCCTGCTCGTCTGTTGCGCCGTTCTCTCTCGCTTGTGGACTGGGTATGACAATGTCATTTACGTCGCGACGCAATGGATTGTCGTTGAAAAATTCTTACAATTAAGGAAGCCCGCAAGTCCTTGACACGAACGGACAGGTAGATTATTTTTCGTGAAAGTCCGTTGAATAAAGCCAGGTACTCTTGGACAGCTGTCGTCGCATTATAAGTTCTTTCGCGAAGCGATGCGCCGGACTCTTCTGAGCTTGATACATTCTGGGTTAGAGGGGAAGGGAAATTAGGTATCTCGAAATACATACCAGGTAAGCAATGTCAAGGAAGTCTTTCGGAAAGCGTCAGACGGAAATAAACCGTCGGTATCTGCAGTTTCAAAGATAGTCCTAGTTTCCTTTAGGAGCTCGTCGAGAATCTTCATTTGAGTCCCTGGAAGATAGGAGCGACAGTAGAGAGCGGTAGAGGCAATTGTGGTGGCGAAACCAAACACGCCGATCACGAAGTTGAAAAGGTTTGCAGAACTGTCATCCATGGCTTGTTGGGGAGAAAAGAATCACGAAAGGCGCGGAAACATGAGCCATCGAGTTCGTTTTTAAAAGCTGTTACTAGTGGGTCCGTGTAGGTCCCCCGTACGGACTATGCATCGTGTTGGTTACGTCATCCGAACATTTCACCTCATTTCACCTCGATTTGCAAATGGAGTACAACTATACTTCTGCCTCATTTTCCATGCATGGGGAGCAAACGATCTCGCCTGCCCCTCCGCCTGCCGATCCAATTCCGACCTACCAGCCAAATCGACCGGATTCGTATTACCCATCCGCACTCAACGTTTTCGAGAGGATATGGCACGATCGATATCATTTCCTCCTTCAAAAGGGGCTTGAATTGCGACCTCGTTATCGACCCGGGTGGACCCCGTCATGGCTCAATACAAAAGAAGAATTTCTCTTGTCGGAAGATTCGCTGGAACAACCCGTTCGTTCTATTCGTAGATACACTTTCGTTAGGAACTTCTACTATCTCTATCTAGTTTCCACAGGTGATGGATGCCAAAAGGATGAAAGACGGTATTGCAGTTTGTCTGAAGGCCGTCTATCGAACACCGAAAGAAGCGGAAATTGCGAAATACTTGTGTTCGCCTGAGCTGTCACAAGAACCAGCTAATCATTCAGTGCCCATTCTTGACGTTTTCCGAGATCCATCAACGCCCGACTTTGAGTATCTTGTGATGCCGCTATTACGGCCTTTTGACGATCCCGAATTTCAAGCCATCGGTGAGGTTGTGGACTTTGTAACTCAAATCCTTGAAGTAAGTGTCCCGACTCATGTCTCCGTCACAATGCAAACTGTCAACAGGGTCTGACATTCATGCATTCTCACAATATCGCCCATGGGTGTGTGAGATTCCGCTTTCAGCATTACAGGAAGCCAGCTAATGAGGCATAGAGACTGTACCGGTGCAAATATCATGATGGATGCTCGTCCCATATACCCTCAAGGGTGGCATTTTAAGGCCAACGTGTGTGCACCCGATGGAGTCACTTTTGTGACGCCGCTAGCACGTATAGACCATCCAGTACGGTATTATTTCATTGACTATGGCGTATCCCATCACTTTCTTCCTGGTCAATCACGCCTCGTACTGGACTGGGGCGGCCGGGACGCCGACGTTCCAGAGCTGAAAAAACTACAACCATACGATCCTTTCAAGGTTGATGTGTTCACCGTTGGAAACGTTTTCTTGAAAGATTTTTATCAGGTATCTGCACCACTCTATCACTTGCCCTGCCAACTTACCATTCTTACCGTTCCTGAGAAATACCTTGGATTAGGATTTCTCGCCGATCTCATCAAGTTTATGATGCATGAGGATCCAGCGAAACGACCAAGTTGTCAAATAGCTCTTGAGAAATGGTGCAGAATCAAAGGTGGCTTGAACCCAACGACGGCTCGTTGGAGACTTCGTAAACCGGACGAGACCGTCGGGGAACGCGTAGTTCTTGACGCGATTGCCGCTGCACGGCACGGTATACACAGTCTCACACATCTATTCAATGAAGATGTGCGTGCCACCTTATATTGAATTTACACGTCAATTGATCTTTCTGTTCTAGGCTCGGACGTGGTAGCGAGGTTAATTTTGGCAAGGTGACGTGTGCGACTTGGCTTAGTATCTCAGGGAAGGACCAAAACTCATTATTAAAATATACCCTTCAATTGGCAAGCCTACTTTTTATCACGCTATCATTATCTTATCGTCATCCAGGAATCTATCGCTTTCACGTTACCCATCGCTTTCGACTACAACAACTGTATCAGTATAAAATGACCAGCTTTATCTCGACAGCTCCTATAAGGCGTACCAGCCAACTACACAACTGGCACCGTTTCAAATCACGTTTGGATTACCAATCAACGCCACTCTCAATACTAGCAAGCGGTTCTCCCTGGTTCTCCACAGATCAGACGCCATAGGGGAGACGTGGTTGCCCAGTATACGCGATCAAAACTTCCATTGGTGTTGAAGCGCACGGCTAGTGACGGGTATTGCAAGATATCAGTCGTCAAATTCGATCTTTCGCGTCCAGTAACCAGTTGGCTCGACGTAAATATTTATCTTACTGTGAATGATGCTCGATGTGTGTGGGGTAGTATCTTTATTGCAGTACAAGTGATTACATTATCGACAGAGATTAACTCTGTCATATCCTGAACCCAGAGCACTGTAGCACTTTACCAACTCGTCGGTCTGGGGGAAATGTCAGCTGTGGTACGCCCGTCTTGACACAAAGTGATGCTTACCCAAAGAATTCGCCCTTTGAAAGCTTCAGCATGGGAGTGCCCTTCGCGTCGGCGGTGTTGAATGGTACGCTGTAGTAGATGCAAACATCAGAAAACGATAAGAGACGGGGAAGGCATAACTCACGTGTTCCCCCACCAAACTTGCACGTTGTTGAGGCCAATCTCGCCGTTCTTGGGGTATTGAAGGATGAAGAAGATCAAGACGGCCGAGATAGCAACGCCGGAATCGAGGGCAGCGGACAGAACGTAGTTGTACTTGGTCCACCACGAGAAATGACGCCTGCGGATAACGTATTGGAAGACGAATCCAACGATGGCCCAGGGAACGTAGTTGACGGCGCTCGCAGGGGGGATGTAACCAGTACCAGAGAAGATTACGGGGAAGCTGAAATGAGATGATGTCAGTATCCTTGTCTGCATACTCTAGATGAAGCACTCACTTAAGGTAGCGCAGCCAGCTGTTCGGGAACTTCAAGCTGAGGAGGTAGGTGAAGATAGGTGCGGCAAGGCCGACCAGGAAGAAGAAGAGGAGAGCTGAGATAACGGGTATCAGGAAACCAGTTCAGAAAAAAAAACATGAATTCGAGAACATACCGTAGTAGACTTGTCCCTTGGAGAATTGGCGAGCCGGACCAATGACACCCCAGATGATACTGGCAGTACCGAATACTTCTGTCGATGGGCAAATGAATCCGTCCTTCTGAGCTGGATCACACATGTCGGGAATGTTGGTGAACATCCACGCTTGGACACCGAGTTGGACGGTGCCAGCAACAACAGTGGCGATGACTTGGGACCAGAACATAGCCCGAGGAGGAATCTTCATGTAGTGGCCAAGCTTGAAATCGGAGGTAAAGGCCAAGGCTTGGGCCATTGTGATGTATCCCCAAGTCTTGAACATCATCATGGCGATGGGGCGGCCAGGGAGGGCATAACCGATGATGAGCTCAGTGATGACGTTGAGACCGACTTGCTGGTTAGTAATGGCTTGGATCATGCCGATAGGGATAACATAGACGAAAGCTTCAGGAAGGTGTCAGTCTCTGATCAAGAAACAGAGTGGATAAGCCTACAGATAACCAAGGCAAGGATGAAGTATTGACTATGAAGAATAGATAAGAAACCTGGAACGCGAAAGAATCAAGCTCACTTACACGGGGAATTTGGTTTCCCAAACTTGGATGGCGACAACACCAAACGCGAACATGGTCACTGTTCAGAATACGCCCGTTAGGGTGACCTACTTCACGAAACTGCAGCACAACTCACGGAAGATTGTAGCGTACCACCATTCCGGTACCTGGGGGTAGCGGGACATAAGGCGGGCGTGGATATCGGGCTGCTCATTCATGGCACGGCGAGCATGTGTATAGATTTGTTTGCGGAAATAGAGGAAGGCGTGCGTGAGTGTAGCCGTGATTGACGCAAAAGACAGGCCGTATGAAATGGCGAAGGTCGTGGACAGGAACAGCGGGCTATAGGCCTGATATTCTACTTCGTTAAAGGTGGAGTCGGCATTGATGATCCTGGAGACGTTATAGGTTTTGCCGAAATGATCGAACGACCCGCGGGATGAAATTCTGAAGAAAGGGTGTAAGCATCGATGGCACCGAAGCTGGCTTTAATAACTGACGGCATGTACTTGCTGCTCCAGGCATTCGTATACTGATTGTGTCGTCGAAGATCTCCTTGAGAATCGCAGATTGAGACATGAAAAGATCTGAACTTACATAAAGAACCGGTGTCAGGAACCCTACACAAAGGTCAGAATTAGTTGTCAAAGAAACTTGAGATCGTGTAGGTGAGTCACTGACAATAGAAGAAGACGAATCCAGCGGCGATGTTAGCCTCGGCCCACCAGGGAGTAGCGAGGGGTGAACCGATATATGCAATCTGGGAGAATGCATGTCAGACAGAAGGTAGAATGTTGACCGAAAGTTTTACTTGAGCCCAATCGAAAGTGACGAGACTCATACCCATTCCATGAACGTAGCCGAACATCTGGTTGACGGGAACGTTGTCCGGAGCGATCCAGCAGACCCAAGAGAAGTAGGAGAGGGCCTGGAAAAGGTATCCCGGGAAGAGATACCAGACTGTGGAGGCGGCGAAACCGTAGAAAAAGAATCTTTCGCGGCTCATACCGCCACGATTTCCAATCCCAGCATAAGTCTGGGCGTGGAGCGTGTTAAAAAGCGCGCAAACGACGAGGTTTGCTGGCCAGATCATCGAGGGAGGCTGTACCAGGAAGCGACGAGCGATACCACCAATCGAGAAACCGATGAGCTGGGTGGACATGACGATCATCCATTGGTCTGGAGAGGATGCTCAGACAAATGAGGTGCGGATGGCATACAGAAACACTCACAGCTGAAGTTATACGTCTGGTTGTAGAAGACCCTCTGGACGGCGACGATATCCGTAGCGTATGCACTGCCGGCACCAACTGAGGCCATAATTGTAGCGAGCACCTGGAGGACGTGAGCTAGAGCTGCCGTAACACAATCAGCATACTCACATGTTCCTTCATCGAGAATGGACCAGGGTTGAGCTCAAAGCCAAAGATCTTAACGTTGGGCACAACCCTTGCCCAAAGTCTTCCCATAGGGAAGATCAAAAGTTGGGCGACAATCTAGGAACAGAAAATATGGTAAAGATAAAGACGGGATACGAACGTAGAAGACTTACAGCAGTGACCTGGACGGAGGGATAGCGGAAGAAGAAGAATTGATTCAGGCCAGGGACGATGATGGCCCAGATCAAACCAAGAACCCAGGCGCGGACGGTGTTCACAGGAATGTCGGGGTCATCTGTGTTGGCGACGGCGGACCGGACCTCTGGGTAGGGGGAGTCGTCCTCTGGAAAAAGATACAATCGGCGGAAGTCGAAGATAAGACGACTGGGTTACTCACCAAGGACGCCCGCGATAGCTTCGTCCTTGTCGATGTTGGGGTCATCGAACTCGGGAAGGGCTACCGCCTCAAGCTCCTCTAGCGTAGTTGACGACGTACGTGAGCCATTGTCATCGAGGTGCTCAAGGGTGGGGACGTACTGAGGTTGACTTGCTTCTCGGATTCAGATAAGTCTTGCTTGACGTCTTCGGGATAAGACATGCTGGACCAGCGGAAACCGGAAAGTTTGGCATATCGAATGGGCTTTCTGGTTTTGTACTGAAATTGGAGAGACACCGGGTGTGATCATGGGAGGATAAGAACCAGCGACTTTTCTGGAAAGCACCACCTGATTCGGGGCAAGATGGGTTACTCTCCAAAGCATGAGAAAAGTCAATCTCATGCTGAAGCAGTGCCACACCTTCAGGAACACACCCGAGTGGACGCAAAGCGATAAATCGACCAAGGAGGAACTAGATTGATGTATTGCAACCGAGTTCTCCACACGTATGATAGCATGGTTCTCGATGTTCCAAGTTGCTTGTCGACTTCGTGGGGCTCTAGTACCCAGGTACCGTCGACAGGCCGCCTTGAGCACCGGTGACAACTCCCATTTGATACTTCGAGTTACAATCACAGAGATGATAACGTCTACGGCTCGATAGCTGTATTTGGATGATTTCGCTGAGATTGTATACAAATGCAAGAGTTTTGACAACAGAATTGCTAGAAAGCACCATTTCAGACGAATTCCGATACGTTGAGGGGGCGAAGAAGATCTCGAGTTCCCCAAGCGTTTATTGTTCGATACCAGGCGGGCCCCGGTGTGTTAATGCGAGCAGGGAGATCACGAGGAAGTGTTGGCGTTCTCAATGGATTCGTACAGACACACGACCATGGAGAGAAGCACATGGTCGGTAAAACGAGAGTGATGGATTTCCGATCATTATTGAATGTTTCGACGTGGTATCTTCATAACAACCGTCAATAACATACGGATCTGGCGATGGTTGCAGACTATCTCTTCGCTATCTAGGTAGTAGGTGACCTCTTTTGACCCAGAATTGCAAAGAGACGGACGGAACACACTTTTAGGGTCTCTCAGAGGGTTTGCTTTCCTCTTCTTCTTTTTTTAGATTTGACCGAGAATTCGCCAAGGTGAAAGGAAGTTAAGAGAACGCATGCTCTCCCGTGAAGAAGCCCAGTAGTAGTGTCCACAAGCGCGTAGACCATCATATCTCTGTACTTTGCGCGATCCATAATCATTCAGCCAAAATTGAAACGATGGCATTAGAGAGGTCGCGAATGAACGCGCTGAAACAACGGTTTGAGAAAGCTCAACATCTGTGTCACATATCGTCATACGTACCTCTTCTTCGGAGGGCTGAATAGTTTCGAACAACTTCATCATTCTTGCGGCATTCTGTCGACTCTTGGGGAGTTATCTAGCAACGCGCTGAGATTTGGCGACATGTTGCATGATGTGCGTAGTGGAATCAATAAAAAGGCCTTCAGAAACAACCCGAGAGCCACGGAAGGCCAAGACATGCTTTTGTGCACTTCGGAGTGAGATACATATGACTGGGCTCAAGGCGGCGTCATTCGCACTTGTTTCGCGCCATTGAAGACGCCATTAGGGGAAAGAATTGCATTCAAAAGCCGTGCGACAATTCCACCATCTGCGAATTGCGTGCACACGAGCTGCATGCAGCAAGCGGTGGGACACCGGGTGGGTGGCAAAAAAAAAGGTGGCTCCCTGAACTAAATTTGGCGTTGGTTCAGAAATGCAGCTTATTTTGAGTTCTAAACTTCTTCGTTATCAAAATTCAATGGTATGGAACACAGTACTCACCCTTCAATTGCCCTGCGTTGATAACATGGAGTTTCGACTTGAAGTGAACTTGGTGAGAATGAAGGAGTGACGTAATCCATTCCCGCGGTGCTCAATGTGACACGCGAGCACAACGCCCGTCATGGACATACACGACCAGCTTCGCGCACGATTTGTAGCACTATAATCAATCTGACCCTCCGTGGTTGGAATAATGGTAAGCAATCCTCTTATCTCACTCTCCTTTTTCTGACAGAGCAACCCCTAACACAAACAGTCTGCTCTGTTCAATTTCCAATCCCTGCTTCTCGTCATCCTTCTGTTCATCTGCACCTGCACCTACGTCCGCGCGGTAGCTCCACGACTCGTTGACAGAAACAAGCACGGGTGCGTCAGCTTGGCTTTTGCTTGTCTCCTTCATGTTCTGATGGTGGTGCAGGTTCCCTGGATTACTCTTCAAGTCTGCACGGATAGGTACGTAGGCTCCTCATGGAGTTCAACAGGATACTGACATGCAACACAGGAGAACGTCTTTCACCCTATGTCGCACTCGCATGTATAGCAATGGCAGTTACAATGCTCTCAAAATAATATATTACACCATTAACACACAATATCAAAGCCATACATCAGTTACCAAGCTCTAACGTCAACCAGCTCTCCTACCCCGCCCCGGATTCCGACTACTATCATCCTCATCCTCCCGATCCCCATTAGTATATAAAGCCGACGTCGACCTCTGCGCGGTTCTCTCCACAATAGACGTGCCATCTCGGAACCTAGCCCGGAAGAGAACATTCGCATTCGTGAATAAACCTTCCTTCAACGACACAACAATAAACTGCGACCCCTTGAAACGGGTTCGGAACAGCTGGCCGATATGCTGGGTATGCGATAGATCCAGCGCTGCGTCGATCTCATCCAAAATATACATCGGCGCCGGTTTAAATTGAAGAAGCGCCATAATGAGGGAGAGTGCAATGAGTGATCTGGTAGAATGAAATGAAGAGAAAAAGAAGCACGGGGACAATTAGCTGCGGGGTTCGTTTCATTTTGGTTCGGTGGAGATGCGTACCGTTGTCCCCCGCTCAGTTCTGTTAGGCTCTGCTTCCACACAGTACCAAGCCGAACCTTGACTTCAAGGCCTTGTATGAGATCTTGGCCGTCCGGCGGCTGCAACTTTGCGAAGTTTCCGGGCAACAGTTCTGCAAAGATACCGCCAAAGTCCCTGTGCAGCCGATAATAATGAAGTCGTGCTGCCTTGAGGGAGGATAGTCAAAACCTACCCATCGACCTTTTCCCAAGTCTTCTGAAGCGCATCCCGTTTATACCGGTCAAGCTCTTCAATCGTCTTCTCAATCTTTTCCTTGTCCTTCATCACAGTCATTAACATCTTTTTCAGATCGACTTCCCTCTTCTCCACGCTGAGAAACAAAAAGGAATGAGCTACGGGGTATAAACTTACGGGAGATGTCTTACGTGTCAATCATGTTCATCACAGTGGGGTTAATCTTCTTCTTCATCCCAGTTTGCGAGGCTGCCAGCTCCTTGACCTTTAAGTTAAGGTCACCAATGTCACGTTGACCTGGATGGTACTGAGAGCCTTCGACCTGAAATTGACTATAGAAGCAAGAATGACCGCTCAACAACCAATTTTTTTGTCGTTGCACGCAAAAGCATTACTCACTCCTTATCCTCTTCAATCCACGGATGGAGTTTCTGCAACTTGACGATATCATTCCCAGCAGTGACTTTCTCCTTCTGCAAGTTTCCAACGGCATGCTCGATCTCTTTCAGCGTAATCTCAGCTTGAGAAATAGATTCTTTTTTCTCTTTGATTACGCGCTCAAGCTCCTTGAGTTCCGTGTCGAACCGACCAAGCGTAGCCAGCTCTTCCTCGAGCTTAACTGCCGCTTGTGCGTGGGCGTTCTACGCGTGAAACACTTTCAGTATACAATCCCCTCAGGAGAAGAATGGAAGACCGGTAAAGATCACCGGATCATGCGTACCTCTCTTCTCGACACCTGTTCATTGAGTTTCTGCAACTCCACGCGCATACTCTCGATCCCTGACCGGGCTTCTGCGAGCTTCTTCCTCTCACCCTCTAGATCACTTTCGAGCTGTTCTGAACAACAAACCATGCGGTTAGATAAGGGAAATCGTGTGGTGTGATCATGATCAAAACATCACTTACCAAGCTCAAGTGTAGCCGTATGGTGCTCTTTCTGTTGTACCTTGACAGTGACCGCGTGTTTTTGGAGACTGGCTTTCTGTTTCGATATGCTGGCCTGGAGCGATATGGTTATCAGCAACCACTCGTTGAAAGACGAAAAAGAGTCAAACGGACCTTGAGTTCTTCGATCTTGCCTTCCTTGTTATTCTTGAACTCTGCCATGTCACGTTCGAGATTCTGACATTCCACCTGCGCAGCGGCTTGCTTATCTTTCGCAGTTTGTACGGCGGTCTGCAGATCAATGATAAGCTGCTTGGCTTCTTCGACTTGAGTAGCAATCTAAGAAGAAAAGAAATCATAGTTTGATCACCTGCGTCATTAATGTCAGCTTACCCGCGAAGCATTACTCCCAACAACTTGCTCCTCGAGCAACTTCAACTCATGCTCTTTGATCTCCAGCTCTCTAGCAAGCTGCTTCCAACTCTCCCTCGCCTTCCTGTTCCTCTCCTCCTCCCTCTCAAGAGACGCAAGGCGGGCTTGGGCGTCTTTGAACTTGCCTTCAACCTGTAAGAGCTCCTGGACATCTACGAGGATCCGGTTCCCAGTAGGCGCAGAGCCTCCGCTGAGTGTGCCAGACGGATCGTACACGTCCCCTTCGAGTGTCACAGACTTGGTGAGGATGTCCTTGGCAAAGGTGACTTTCCTTGCAGTATCTGCATCGTCGCAGACTAGGGTGTCGTTGAAGACGTAAGCAATGGCTTTGGCCACCTCTTCTTCGTACCCAACGAGGGAAAGCGCCGTGCGCACTTTTCCAGGTGCAAGCCTCTGTGCTGCTTCGAGTTTCTGAACGCATGTACACCGTTAACACCAATAATAATTCTATGACGAAAACCACATACCCTGGGATGCAGAGTGAACGGACTGATTTTATTCAGTGGGATAAGCGTCACGCGTTTCTTGAGCTTCCCATTCTTCAACAAGTCCTTGCCGATCATTTCGTTCTCCACAACGACGTTGAACAGCTTACCACCAGCAGCGATCTCCAGTGCCGTCGATTTGTCGTAGTGCTCTTCTGGGAGAGTGATGAGTTGCGCTGCTAGCCCCTTGACTTTGCTCCTGTCAAAGTTGGGGGTAGGGTTCGTGTAGTCAAAATTCAGCCTGCTAAGGTTATGCTTGACCCTATCCCTGTGCTAGATAGAAGACGCGTCAAATCCGCCACACGTCTTGCGGAGCGGAAACCCATGCATACCTCGCCCAAATTCCTCACAGCGCCCTTCGCTTCGCGCAACTTCGCCTCTCCCTCCCCCTCCTTCTCCGCGCTCCAACCACATTTCGCAATCTTGCTCTTAATACCCTCCACAGTCCCCCTCATCGCCTCCACCTTCCGCTTACTATCCCTCGCCTCCCTCTCAAAGTCTTTCATCCGTCCTTTGAGTGTCCCCAGCTCCTGTTCAGCCATCCCCAACTTGACTTTGGACTGTTCCTCCTCGGCAGCGGCTTGTGCCATCCGTTGCTTGGCTTCAGCTAGTTGGCCCATGTACCCTCCTCCTGTGTTCTTGGCTCCTTTGGATGATAAGCCCGTGAGGAGGGTTTGTAAGAGTTCTTCGGCTGTTGATAACGTCGTTTCGAGGGCGGTGTGCGAGTCGTTTACTGTCTTGTAGGAAGATTGAAGCTGGGCTACTTGGGCTTGCTTTTCGGTTATGGATCCCTCCAGCTGTCAAATACATGGGATCAATATTCGTGAGGAGACAAAGAAACGCATAGAGTACCTCCTGGAGCTCATCAACCAGCGTCTGGACATTCTCCTCCTCCTTTTTAATCGACTCTTCCTTGATTTCCGCCTGTGTCTTGACGAGCACCAGATCCTTCCCTAGCCGATCCACTTCGTCTTGCAATTTCTTCAGCTTACCTCCCTTACTCATCTCATCGTTCCTCTTCTTCGTAACAGCTGCGAGATCTTTCTCTGCAGCCTCCATTTCCTTCGTTGACCGCTTCTTCCCCTTTTTCACGTCCTCCTGCTCCTGCTCCTTCTCCTTGATGTCATTCTCTCTTTCCTCGACCAGTTCCCTCTTGGAAAGCCACTCGCAGGCGATAACAATGCGCGTGAGCCGCTCAAGCTCACTCACGGTCTTTTGATATGCGAGGAATGACTTTTTCTCAGCCCGTAGTTTCTCGAGTTTGGGCATTATCTCTTCGTGGAGGAGAGAGGTAATTTCTGCTACGCGTTTTTCTTTCTTGCCCATCGTCCGCTTGGCTTTGTCTTTACGGTCCTCGAACATCCGGGTTCCTGCGGCTTCTTCTACCATGCCTAGGATCTCTTGTGGACGCATGTTTAGGACCTGGATAGCTAGGTTGTCAGCTCAGGTTGGAAGGAGGGACGAAGTGTATGTATACTTTAGTGATTCGGCCTTGCATAATAACAAAGTTGGGGTTGTTGATGTTCAGCTGGACGGACTGGAAGAGGGTTTGGACGGATGCTTGGTTGGACTTGTGGCCATTGATGAGGTACTTTGTGAGGTTTGGCATTGCGATCTTTTGGTTTTTTGGTCAGTATTGGATGGATCGGTAATAAAATCGGGATGAGATTTGACAATCAAAGATGAAACGCAAAGAAGGATAGCATCATGTCCCGTAAAGAATGAAAGGTGGGATCAAGTGGTTGTGCAGCACGACACTCACGATACGGGTCACTGTAATCTGCTTGCAGGCCTCATACCCCGTTGGACTCTTTGCACGATCCGAGTTGTCAAAGACGATGGTGACGCTAGCTTTCGTCACGCCAGCTTGTCCACGCTTGTAGATCAAGTCTTGTTGATTCGCAGCACGCATCTAGACGCGTCGCGGTGAGGCTAGAGACATTTCACGCGACTCCAGACGGACCTGTGACATGTTGGTAATGCCGAGAACGAAACATATCGCGTCGAGGATGTTGGACTTGCCCGAGCCATTGAGGCCTGTAATGGCGTTGAAAGAAGGGTCCCATCCTGTTATGGTTGTCCTCACAGGGTACGATTTGAAGCCTGTATCGCGTCAGCGACGAACATGCATGAATTTGTTGAGATTACCCTCGATAACGAGTTCTTCTATCCGCATGTTTTGGGCGGTCTGGAGTGAGTCGTGGCCAAAGGCGTTTGAAAACAAAAGTCGCGTTCTGGTCACCTGAGCCGGCGTTCAACACGGCCCCCGGACACTCTAATTTTGGCACCAACGCCGTTCAGCCTCGTGAAGTGCCGTCTCGGCGGTGTTCGGTCCGAGCTTGAGATCCACGCCCGCCAATCTGTGACAGATCGCACACCGATCGTCGGCATCGTTCCGTCCTCGAGAAAGATCATTTACCGCCGGCGACTTTACGATCGGCGTCCACCTCCGCTTCTCAAAGTAATTTAAGCGTATACTATTCCTTTCGCTTATCTTTTTGAGCGAAAAACACGCGTAGCTGCGCGTCATTGACAAGTAAAAAGCCCTCCGGACGCGCAATATATTTTATCTTTCAATTCCAAGATTTCCTACAAATGTTTTCGTCCCTTGAATCTGAAGACCCCGAAACGTGGGAGTTGCTCATATAAACACGTCCCTCGAGTAATTTTCCCCTATTGCTTGGACCTCTTTGTTTCGCGTCTTGGCCTCCTCTTTCGATTCTCTGGATTTCTTTGAACATGACACAACGTGACGGTTACATCTCCTATCATGACTGGTGCGCAGAGCTAGACGCAGACCTCACCGACGAATCCGACGACGAAGAAGAAGATGAAGGAGAACTCGATCTTTTGGAGCATACACGGACATCTCGACCTTTAGCAACAGCCTCTCGACCTCTAGAAACAGCATCTCGCGCTCCCACCAGACCGACAACACAACGAGAAACCGCAAGGAGCAGGGCAGCAGCTCGCCAACGCGACGACCAAAATTCTTCGACGTATCTCAACCAACCCGTTCAAACCTCATACACGACAAGTCTTTTTTTCGGTGAGGCCTTTCTGTTCAACTTCTACTCCCTTTGACGACCATTCATTACCATAGATCTTCTTGAACAGAATTACATTGACCTGGAGCCGGAATATCAGCGAGGTGCGCTAAGTTGTCTTTGTGATTCACGTTACATTCCTCGAGCATTCATCAATCACAGACATTGTATGGTCCGAACAAAAACAAATGAACCTGATTGACTCCCTCCATCATAATTACTTTGTTCCGCCTCTCGTATTCGGTGAGTTGCCGCTCTCCATTTCAACATCAATTGTTTCACTGACACCTCATCAGCGATCATCGACGGCAGCTCAGTAAAAGGCTCTGAAAAACGTACCTGTATTGATGGAAAGCAACGGTTGACCTCCATTTTAAGGTACGAACTATGCACCCTCTAACTACTTTGTCATTTACGTTCCTTTAGATTCATGAAAGGCGAAGTACGTACTAATGTCTTATTGAAACTGCTATGTCTTATTGACCATTTATCTGCTGCGCGGAATAGATAGCGCGTAAGTTATACACCTTCACATCAGGATAATCAACTGACTTTTTTCTTCGCGTTCAAAGACAAAGATTCGTATGTGTCGTCCACTAGTGAATGATATACGCAACTCAATAGTTACAATCAGTATCACTCACAAGAAGCTCTGGTGGACAAAGCGACATGGCGAGAACAAGAGGTTGCTTTCGGCAGATTGGAAAATGAGTTTCAAGCAAAAGGCAATCCTCTGTGTTGATTACAAGGGGTTGACGCCTGAACAAGAGCGCGAAATATTTCAAGTACGTCCAATCTCCCTCTCTGAGATCCAAATAGCTTAAGGTATTCGCAGCGAGTCCAAATGGGAGTCCCACTCACCTCAAACGAACGTCTAGCAGCCATCAACGGCCCACTCGCCGACTGCATCCGCGATCTCAAGAAATGGATAAACTCATTCTCCGGCTTCGAGCTTTACATGGATTGGAACGAATGTGGTGCCAAAGCCCGCGTTTTCCAGGTGCTAGCGCAGGTTGTATACCTCATAGACCACGCATCCAACAAGAAACGGTTGGAACCAAACGTCCGTCGCTTGGAAACATGGCTTTACAGCAAAAATCAGTCCCCGGATCTAGCCAAGACGTCGGCGGCAGCGCGCCTTACTATGGGCATCTATTGCAGGATTATCGCACACCCGACATATGGCGCCCCTATCACCAAAAGCTCCCATGGTGGCTTGTCGACGATCGAGTTCGTGGGCATAAGTCTTCTTATATTCAGATTCAAAGATACGCTGTCGGATTGCCAGATGTCACATGCGATCGACTTGTTGAGGTATGATGCCAGGATCAACGACAAGAAGAACGCGCTTGCGACGTTCAAGCACGTTTCGGAGTTCGTGTATAAGCGCGTGCCTGTTTCCAAGTTGAACACCGACGAGAACAGCGTTGTTGCGGCGAAGATGCCATTTTTGCAGAGTACGACGGGGAAGCCGGTTACCATGCCCATGCGCGTTGACGCTTCAGCTTCAGCTTCGTCCAGGGTGAAGCCGCCCTCATCCAAGAGGAAGCGAGTGGAGGTGGAAGAGTCGGATGATGACGACGGTGTACCCTTGTCACAGAAGAAGAAGGCAGTAGCGCTGAAGAGAAGAAAGGCGAGCCCGAGACCCCAAGAAAACGACGACGAAAGCGATGATGGTGTCATCACCTCTGCACCCCCATCCAAACCCAAGAGTGCAATACGCGCGAATCTGAAGAAGCCTAGATCTGCAGCTGCGACATCTCCAGCTACAGCAGGGAGAACTACGATCAAGCGATCCACGACGAAATTGGGCAGCAGTAACCCAGCCAAGGCGTCGACTTCTTACACGACCCAGACACAGACAGTTATACCCACCATCCGGCCCAACCCAAAGTCATGTACCCCTGTTGGATCGGCTGTATCGTCACCTCGTTTAGGTGTTATCCCACTTCCTGCTGAAACTTCGTCGTCGTCGTCCGTGACTCAGGCAATGTCAGTCTCAGCCACAGCAAGGTTGTCAAAGCCACTTCCGACGCGAAAAGCTTTCTCGCCCGTATCTTCCGCCTCTAATAAGCCTCCTGGTGGTCAAGGACAAGCTTCTATGACTGGCAGACAAACATCCGTAGCTGGCCCATCCACTTTCTTTGATAGACCATCCACGTCCTCCGATAAGCCATCCGCGTCGTCTAATAGACTAGCTTCGGTGCGCGAAGCCAAAGCAGCGGCCGCAGCAGTAGCTTCCAACCTCGCTTCCTCAAAGCCGCTTCCTGCATGTTCAAAACCGAGTTCGATAGTTTCGAAGCCGGTGGCTTCAGGTTCGAAGCTGGTTTCCACATCCGCCATACCGATGTCCACATCCTCGAAGCCGATTCCTACATCCTCGAAGCCACTTTCCACGACGTCGAAGGCAACTCCTACACCTCCAACGTCCGGAGGGGACCCATGGAGAGGCACTGCGCTCGGCCTTCAAAACGCACAACGTCTTCCTGCGTATATGGTACCTGGTGCACAGAAGCCCCATCTTCCGCACTTTAAGAAGAATGTTCTTGATGCCGGTACAATACCAGCCTCTCCTGTGGATGATGATGACGATGGTTTAGCCAAGATTGAGAGCTGTTTGGCGTATAGAAGGCCGTCACAGGATCAGTTGCCTTCGCCTGCCCTCGAGACACCGCATTTGGCCGGGTCGAACACAAACTCAAGGCCAAGTTCTAGAGGGGTGAATAGGGTCCCGTCAGATTTGTTGAGCGGTAGACTGTCGAAGCTGAAGTTATACACACCGACTCACGCGACCGTGCCCCTACCTCCAACACCTGTTTCCGCTTCTTCCAGTGGACATCCGATATTCCCTTCAGCATCAAGTCCTTCATCTTCGTCGGCGAATAGCAGTCCACACATAGGCGGTGTCGCTACCCCTGGGTTGCCCACGCCCATTACTCCCAACTTCACCACTTTCCCAATGGAGAGTAGATGGGGAGGCGCTACTCCTGGGCGTCGGGCGTCCCCTCCAAGTTCGTTACCTACTGGTTCGATCAGTGGACGACAACAAGAGAGAAGCCGACATCTGCAAGAGCAAAGTCAGCATCCGCGCTCGAGTCAAGTAGCTGGACAGAAACGGTCGCGCTCGCCTTCTACTGCGAATTCAACGAGAGAAGCTAGACATTTCGAACACCACCAACATTTGCAGCAGGGGGGCACCACGGTGGTGAAGGATCCAAGGATTAAACAACACAGGCCGAATAATAGCTGATTTTTGAGTTCTTTTTGATGATGGGGGTGAGTGGCTTTCAGACGTGGGATGCTTTAATTCATATGGGCTGACGGGTGGTCTTCCCAGATGCGGACTTGGTGTGACACTGACAGACGGAATTCAAGGCCAGTTATAAAGTACATCACAGGCGAAAGAAATCTCCGGTTTGTTGACACTGACAGGTCTATCTCGGTCCGCTGATACCGCTTTTGCATCCATTTTTGAATTTACTCCTGTTCCCCCTTCTTCTCTCCCCTTTTCGAATTCTCATCTTGCCCTCTTCCCCACTTCGTTCTTATCTTCCGTTGCAGTTTTTTTCAGCGCAATATGCATATCGTACGATCTTCTATACAACACACATAGTCACATACCGTATCCAGTACCATATGCTCGTCCAATGCTCGTCTATACTCTTATAAATGCTCGTCTATACTCTTGTAAATGTACCTAATTACCACTTCACCAAAAAACGTTATCGTCAAGGAGAACGTTGAAATTTAGTCTAGGTGGCCAGCCACTCAAGCTGGTTAGCAACCTCCCTTGAAGTCAATCTCGTCCGCGGATTATAGTCAAACATCCCTCGCAGGACCTTCTCAAACGCCTCGCTTTCCTCTTCCTTGATATACGCTTTGGGTATCTTCGCCAGCCTCGATGCCGCCCTGACCCCTTCAGCAGGCATTGCTTCCTCATCAAAATACTTTCTACGTTCCTCCCAACACTGCCACCAAGGATCGGGCAGCTTCCCAAGTGCCAACACTATATTCTTCAAGACCTCTTCATCTGTAGGATTGGGGCCACCAGAGATGACTGACGACCCCATTTCCTGCCCCCCTGAGAGAATGTAATGAAGGAGATTACCCATCGCCCACACATCCGACGCTGGGCTGACCAATTCGTCAAAAATGACTTCAGGAGCGGCATAAACGCGAGGGCAGTTCAGCTTTCGGTGCGCCCCCGTACTAGCTGGGTCGTGGAAAGACGACTCGCCAAAGTCACATAGTTTGATGTGGGACTGCGAGGGGTCGTGGGCGATGAGCTGTAGAATGGGGGCAATGGAAAGTCTGTACACCAAGTACTGTGGGACTCGTTGCGAGTTTTCAGGAGGAGGAAATGCTTCTGAATAAAGTCTCGGTTCCAGTAGTGTGGGTTCGCCTAGGAGCTCCTTAGTCTTTTCTCTAGACTTGAATAAAGATTCGAGTGCGGGAGAGTGGTATAACACGTTCCCAAGATGTAGATCTAGCGTACGTGGATAAGTCATTGTTTGAATAAAAGTCGAAATCGGTGCCAACCTCCATGAACAATGTTGCAAGAGTGCAGGTATTCGACACCTTGAGCTACCTGAACAGCAAATCGCCGAGAAAACTGCGGAGGAATGGCTTCATCCTCCCATACATCGTAAACGTCTTCAGTAAGATTAGGCCCTGATGCTTCGGTAACGACGCACAGGTGAGACCCATTAGGGCCTTCGTGCGTAAATGAGTCGATGAATTCGAGGACATAGCGTTTGCCTTGACCTGCACCAGCCGTAGATCGGCGCAGGACCTCGAGCTCTGTACCGGACGAATACTTGGATGCCTCGGCGCAGATAATCTTGAGAGAGACGTATCTCTCCTGATGTGTATCCCAGGCTAACCAAACGGTTGCATAGCTGCCTTGTCCGAGCTTATATTCGACGATGTATCGTCCTCCGTTGAACGTGTCCCCCAGGTGAACTGGATGATAGCCTTCCGCGCAGTAGTAATTGAGGGATTCAACCCCAGGGTAATCCACATAGACAGGTTTCGTCATTGTGACTAGATCGGAAAAGCTTGCTGGTTTCTCTGCAAAAGGGCAAAATATTCGTTAGCGATAGCATGACGGCGGGAGAAGTATGTAAAAGCTGCGTTGGCGTTGGCGGAGAACGAAAACTTGACTCTTACCACGAGCGATCGACACTCTGCCTCTCAGAATGCTCCAAATTGAAGGTCCTTGCTTGAAGCCACAACCCTTGAGAGTGATTGTCAAGCGAAATTAGAGGCGAGGGGCGAATCCGCGATATTTTTGGGACCTGCCGACCAGAACCACCTGCAAGGCGACAATCATGCACTGTCAAGTCGGAAAGATGCCCCATCCGATGCGTTCCTTGACACTTTGACACGCGACTACAACTTGAAGTAGGTCGGTCCACGGTGAGTACTTCTCCTGCCCTTTAGTAAAGGAAGAAGATCTTAACAATCGCTGTGAACAGAAAGCATACCAATTTCTATAACCAAATTCTATCTCGTTGTACTCAAACCTTCATCCTTGCGGCACTTTCAGGCACTTCCAAGTTCCACGTAGAGTGTTATTTCCATCTTTTAAATCTCAAAACGCACAGATTTGAGAGGCAGCTATGGGAGACTAGATCCCCAGCCTACAGCCATGTAACCTTTCACCGTTAAGTTAACTCGGAACAAGGTTCTCTCCGATGTCTTCAGGCGATGTCTTCGAGCGGGTCCTCGATCATTTGTTTCCGTTCACGACGGAGTGGGTCAACGCCCGGTCAGTACCCTGTCCTCCAGCCCTTGAATGAAGGAAGAGAATTTATCAACTGCTTTGAACAGAACGTACTGTTTCACAGAAAGCACCGACTCAACGGAGTTTTATTCTCAAAGGAGACATGTCTTGAGTACGTGATAGTCATGTACTCTCCTGTCATGTCAGTGGAATGCGCCCAGTACCTTAATTGTCCTTCCCCTTGGTTTTCGAGCCCACGGATGACCAGAGCCGAGCTTGGAAGAACGTTAAATAACATCATCAAGAATTGATTCCCTCATTCGAATCGTCGCCGACGCAATCGACGCCAAGGCTCTCAACATTGACTTCTTCATATTACACTCGCCCGGAGTCGTCCTACAAATTTCATACAAATTACAGACAATAAAGAGCAAATAAAGAGTTCTGAGGCCTGAGGTCTCGGAAAGTATTAGTAAGGACACCGCCAATACGACTTCTCAAGCAACATGCCAGCATTGCCATTCCTTCCGAATGAAATATGGTTTCGCATCGCCGACCTTATCGAACTTAATGATCGTCATCTTCATGGGATCATCGGGATGAACCGTCCATTCTTTGAACTTGCGATGGACAAACTGTATCGCAAGGTCCGTCTCACCGACGGCCGCGAAGACTCAGTATTCTTGGACAAAATGATTGGCAACCTACTGTAAGTCATCTCCAGATGAACGGCTAGAAAAAAATGGAATCTCAATCATCACAGGAACCCTTTGATTAACGAGCGGGTGAAGGTGTTGATCATTTACCCAAGTCCTCTGTACAAAGCTCTCTTCTATGAAGAGATTCCATTCATTTCCCTGTTCATTCATAGAGGATTTAGAGGTTTGGTCAAGGAGTTGTTCTTCCCAAGCATCCCCTCGCCCGAGGAACAAACAGAACGTCTGTTCCACGCACTCTCGTGTCTCAGACACCTCGAAGAGCTCACCTTTCAAGATGGCCCAAGTTATGATCTTCACAATGCCAGTGAAAGATGGAATTCATTCCTTTTTACGCTCACTCCTCTTCTATGGAGGACCATTGGAGAAAATTTGTCAACTTTGGACGTTGGCGTATGGAGCCTGGGCCCTAGACTTGCTGAAACATTACTACATTCTCCCGGACTCTTCAGCAAGGTCACACATTTGAAGCTCCATCTCCACTGGTACAATCTTGTCACCCCCACAGCCCCCTTTTTGTCTTTCATTGACAGTCTGTGCCCAGCTGTTGAATCACTTATGGTCGTTGTCGTCAATTCAAATCATGCCTCGGCATTCTATGTTGATGATCCCCTACTTGCTGACTCGGAATTTGTAACTCAAAGCAATTTCAAAGTCCGAGCTGTCATGGTCCATGATGATACAAATCATTGCTTGAAGTGGAAATGCTTGGAGCGTTTACTCCAAAATAATCCAAAAATCCAGGAACCTCAAATACGGAATAGCTATGCTTATATCTGTTGGATGTAGTCTAGCTTGTATTCTACTGCAAGGATCATGAGATCATCTTCAAGAATCATTAATCAATGATAACGTTCACCGACGTTGAGTCATGATGAGAGAAGTTGAAAAGGTTTGAAAAAAAGGGGACACAAATTTTCTTCCTACAAAACACAAAAGTGGCTATATATTTTTAACCAGAGGCTTCAGTAACAAACTGACTTCAGATTTGAATTACCTGTTTTATTTAGCACACAAAAACAAGGTTGTGTCCTTGAACAAAATTTTCCATACCGCTTCAGCTGCTCGGTGAAAAGTAATTCAACATCAAGTACCCCAAATACTTCCAATGAGAATCAGAGCAGAAAACCAACGCTGAAAATGCTGCTAGAATGTGAAGAAGCAGGGCAAGAAGAAAGTACGATCGGATTGAAAGTAGCATATTCCTTCACTTTGAAAGCGCTGAAAGTCCGGACAAACAAGTACAAATTTTCCATTTGCAAAGGTCGAAACTTTTGGCGGGGAAAAAGAGTGTTTCATGGATATCTCATGCATTTCTGGAACTATTCAGATGAAACTTGGCAAGTATGTTCATGAAGTATACCTTTATGCACCTATCACAAAAAAAATGCACATTGTCTTATGTATTGCATGTTAAATCAACCCTCAAACTTAGGTGGCATTTTCAACAATCTTCTGAAACGACATAAGAAGAGCTAGACTGTTTAAACGTTTGCGTCAGAGTCATTTACACATCTTGGATGTCTTATTATATGTTTTTTTTTTAGTTGTTTCCCCCCTAGCATTCATTTTCAAAGTTGGGACAGAGTCGCGTTAATCCTCGTTAACGCGACTTTGGCCACCTCGACCCAGGCCTCCGCAGTGGGAACTGTCGTCACAGTCGTATTATTCAAAGGTCTAAAAAACTTGAGTGCAACAAACTAGTTGTGCGAAGCGAGCCTAACCCCCGCGGGACTCGCGGATAGTCCCAACTCCTCGCATTCACGTTCACGCACCAAGCTCTGAAACTAGCACCCCGGCGTGTTTTGTACTCCGAGTGCAGTACAACGAATGATCAACGGTTCACGCAGGCCTTCCTCACTTCCAGACTTCTGGCAGACTGGCTCCCTGTGCGCGGCACGCAAGGCACCGCCGCGTACGGTCATGCGGTACCCCCCAACTGTCAATTGCGAGTTATCTCGGAAAGATGATCTCGCCGGTGCCCTCAGAAGGCTATCACGTGTTCCTTGGTCTTTTGTGTTCCTTACGAGTGTGGGGATGGGTTAACGTCCAGTCAGTGTGCTTTCTCTCAATCTTCTAGAAAGGAAGAGAAACTTACTACATAGTTGCTCCGGATGCATTGCACAGATCTTTACTTTAGGGATTCGCATTGTCCATCAGGTCTATTGTTCTCCCCTGGCTCCATGACTTTTGGTGCCTCTTGCACGTTTAGGACCAGGGGTGGTATCATTGACGGGTGAATACATTGACCGTGGTTCATGGTATGTTGTCATCCCATGATCTAACTGCCGTCTAATAATACGCGGCTTCCAGTGGTATATAAGTTGATCAGTTCTTTTCCCTCTCCAGACTCTTCTCAATCAAACTACCAAGCTTGACAATCTTCAACTTTACAAATTTCGAAGTACTTATCACTCTCCTGATATCCCTCTGCTATCTTTAACTCGCATATCTGTAAGATGGATAGCAAGATTCCTACGATCGCAAAGGACCCGGAAACAGGCGCAGACAAGGCCACGCTCACTTGGAGCAACGTTCATATCGTCAAGAAGGTTGAATTGGCCAATGGCAAAGATACGGTGGATGAAGTCAATAACATCTTTCGAATCATCGCGGACGCAATCGATGCCCATGCCCTCAACATTCACCTCTATGGACAAGTATCCGTCACGTAAGTCTTGTCTCCCTCTGAATATGAAGGGACGCTGAAGGTACTTATTGGAACAGCGGAACTGCACACAATACTACTGGCCCAGCTCATAAGAGGCAAACGGTACAAAAGCACATTACTGTCAGGATTAGCGGAAATGAGCAGAAGCGAGGCAATGCACACATCGCCATTCTGCCCGACAACGCAGGAAGGGCTGATCAAGACAGTTTTCTCGACCCCGATGCCACCCATCATTCCTTTGTACCGACGTAAATGATTGTCGGATAAAACATGAACTTCATTTCGTTTTTCGAATTCTCTGCTTCTGTCATGAACACGTCATTTTTCTCAGCGCTACATGTTTATCACAGATTTCTTTTTGGAAGAATGCACATCAATCCCATAGTACCGTTGACTACTACTATGTTTGTTCAGGATATTGAAACTTTTTCAGTGTTGCACGATTGTTGGCTCACCACTTTGTCCCATCCTTTCAATTTTTTGACCACTCGATGTATATTTTTGTCTTCTATACAAATATCGACTTTTTTTTTACTGTAGATGTGTTATGTTCGCTGTCGGAGGCGATCCGGTACTCAGGGTTCAAAAATATCAGGATATTGAAACTGTTGTCACACCAGATCACAAGGACTTTGGCTGGACGATGATGACTATGGCAACAGGGATCAGCCAGCTTCAATATCACGGCTAAGACCGATATTTGTACGCTGCCGACTGATATGCCGAAGCTAATTATAACTATTTACAATTTAATATTGATATTGTCCATCAAATATTTCGTACTGTCACAATCAATTCACAATTTCCTATCGTGTTATCGCCAAAGTGAAAGTGCTGATTCGTGTTGTTTCCCATACAATGTACATCTGGTATCTTCATTGAAATATATGGCAACAGGGAGCCAGCTTCAAAAATCACGGCTAAGACCACACTGCCGATCAATATGCCGAAATTAATTATTGAATATAATATTGTTATTGCCGTTTTCGAAATAGTTGGCGCGGCCGCAATCACGTCAAAACAAAGTCTCATATCTCCGTGAATCCTCGAACACGATTTCTCTGTAAATACTTATCATAGAGACATAATTTATAGTGTTTTGAAATCGTCTTGTCGAGCTCTAGGTCGCCCTATGGTTCATTTCAAAAGTAAATGACAACTATGTCGTATTTTTGCTGGAGGGCAGGCAAGGACGGTGCGGAAACTACTGCAAGGATTTCTCCGCCAATACCGAACGTAAAGCTACAATTTTGGGTGTGTTAGAATTGCATAATGTGCACCTAGGTCGCCCCATAATTTATTTTGTGTAAGAGTATGTACTGGTCTTGTAACTGCGCTATAAGTGATGACACCCCATCACTTCCCTTCCAAATCCGGTCGTCACACGTCTTTATGCAAAATAAACATTGGGACGACCTAGCTACATACTTACTCTACGATTCCAATGCAGTAAAAATTATACTTTTTTGTTAAGTACACAAAGAGAAATTGATGCAGCAGTTAGTCACCTAATTGCTGCATCGATTTCTCTTTGCCTACTCAATAAAAAAATACAATTCTTACTGCGTTGGCATCATAGAGTAGAAAATGTTTATTTTGCATAAAGACGTGTGACGACCGAATTTGGAAGGGAAGTGATGGGGTGTCGTCACCTATAGCGCAGTTACAAGACCAGTACATACTCTTACACAAAATAAATTATGAGGCGACCTAGGTGCACATTATGCAATTCTATCTCGCCCAAAATTGTAGCTTTACGTTTGGTATTGGCAGAGAAATTCTTGCAGCAGTCTCGGCACTGTCCATACCTATTACCTACCCTCCAGCAGCAGTATGATGTAGTTTTCGTTTTCTCATAAAATAAACTATGGGGCGACCTAGAGCTCGCCGAGACGGTTCCAAAACACTATAAATTATGTCTCTATGATAAGTATCTACAGAGAAAATCGTGTTCGAGGATTCGCGGGCATTTGAGACCTTATTTTGACGTCAACTACTTATTTCGAAAACAGCAATAAGCAATATTATGTTACAAATACAATAATTAATTTCGGCATATTGATCGGCAGCGTACAAATATCGGTCTTAGCCGTGATATTGAAGCTGGCTGATCCCTGTTGCCATAGATGACAGTTTGGCGTGCGTATGTTACGCAAATGTCACGCTTTAACGCCGTTTGCGAGCGAAATTTTGTATTTTGCACTCCCGCCCAACAGCACTTCATCTTTCTCTCTAGAAATTTGTATTTGAACTCTCACATATCATTTTAATGTAATTGGAAAGTGTCAGAATAAACAATCAAGCCGATCTGGAGGGATCTGAGAGAACATTCCAATACTTTTGTTTGGCTGGTGTAATGAAAACCACAAATCCATGTCTTAAGAATGCAATTCTTTGAATGCATCTCTAAAAATTTAAAGTTACAGAGAGAATACACAAATACACTGGTCTCCAGAATTTGAGAACCTCAGAGTAAGTGGATGCAAAGATAATCCGCATTTTCAATATCCCGACGAGTTTCAATATCGTGGGCAAACATAGTATGCTTGTATAAATATCCACACATCTGCCTTTTGACAATTCTCCATGTAATGCGGTGCCCCTCCTTGCCGTGTAAGTCTGTGTAGGTACTTATGACGAACATTCAAGCTGATTAGAGTGTATAATGAAATCTGATGAACATGACGAGGTCGTGTTGATCGGCGGCTAACCAAAAAAAATACGGCCGCTGCACGTGGAAGGGTTGCCAAGGAGAGCATATTCGGTTGCCATGAAATCATTGGTCCCATATTCTCAAGTCTCTCCTCGTCTCTTCATGAACCAGCGTTCACTATCACTCTCTTTCTAAAAAAATGACATTCCTTCATCGTACACGCTCTTTTATCACTACTCCAAAAGAAAACACCAACGGGATCCACAAACCTCTCCCCCTCCTCCCGGGACCGACCGCCTGCGCATTCGCAGCGGTCGAAAATGTCCCCATTCCCCGCAGGCGCACCACCACCACTCCGACAAAAACCCTCATGCGCCGGGTTTCCCTAATTTTCCGCCCATCTCCCCGGAAAAAAGGCCGCCGCCCGCCAAACCTCACGCTGGCAACCAATCATAATGGATCCGTGCTGAACAGCTCACGCAGCTCCAGCTTGACCTCCATTCCTGAATCCGAGGACGATATAAGGCCCCCTAGTGGCTTGGGAAGCCCAGTGTCTATATCCTCGTTGCCCCCGTCCCCGTTCACACCTGCCCATGACGAGAATTCACCTTTTTGTCATCGGGAGAGTTTCGGTGGGGAGTCCGTGTACCAACGGACGCGGGCTATAAGTTCGCCGAATTTGTTGCGCTCTGTAAGTGTGAAGCTTAAAGCCAAAACTCATCTTCGACGAGCGTCTGTTATTCCCGGACAGGGGGGTGGGTTGGATATCATCCCGCTTGTCAAGCCAACAACCACATGGGCTGTGAGAAGCTTTAACCTCCCAGCTGAGGTTATTGCTGTCATTGTATCATACCTCCCCCGTCATGTCGTTGCGTCGCTCGCACCGCTGTCTAGGAGTTTCAGTGATGCAGCTCGATTAGCACTGTACACCACTCTTGATCTACAGACTCTTCGCCGACTGCAGCTCGAAAAACTCGTGGCTGCACTCGCGTCTCGTCCTGACCTCACAGAGCTAGTACACCACTTCATCTGCCGTACCTGGCCTTCCTTCTTCTCTTCCTCCTCCGCTTCCCCACACGCCAGCGTAGACGACCACCGAAACTCCCTCCTAACAGCAACATTCACACTCGCCCTCCAACGGATGTCAAACCTCATCTCACTAACCCTCCCCGCATTCAATTCCTCCCTCCTAGCGCACCACACAGCATTCGGACTCCAACGCCTCACTTTCCTCAACGCCACCATGTCTGCCCAAGAAACCACCGCGTTATTCGCGTGGCTGGATGGTCAGATTAACATATACATCCTCAAGTTCCCAAACCTTCAAGACAGCCCAATTACGCCTGTCAGTGTCTCCGACCTGAGCAATTTGTCGAAGCATCATTACCCAGTTCCTCCACGTACGCCCGTCAAATCTCAGAGTCGGCCGAACAGCGCCTTTCTCTCCGTCTCTCCAGGATTCTCATCCCCCTCAGCAACACCAACGCCTCACTCGTCCTACTTCCCACCACTCCCCATCAGCCCCTTCTCCTCCCAAACCCTCCTCCCAAGTCTGACGACCCTACACGGTACACCCTCCCTCGTCCATTTCCTCTCTCCCCCTTCTTCCTCTTCCATGTGCCCTCAAAGACCGTTACGCAGCGTATCGCTAACGATCAACACGACGCTTTATACGGGGTTGAGGCCTGCTGCGTTGATGGCTGCGTTGCAGATGCAGGGAGTGAGGAGGTTGGGGTTGAGGTTTGTTTGTGAGAGTGTTGATAGACGGACGGTGGAGAAGGTTTTGGGGGCTGTTGGTGCTGTTTTGCGGTCACCGCCGCAGATGGAGGAACGAGAGGAGGGGGAGGATGGAACAGAGGGAGGAGGGGAGGGGACACAGGGAGGAAATGGAAATGTGCATGGGTGGAGGGGATTGAGGGTGTTGGAGGTTGAGTTTCAGGGGGAGAGTACGGATTTTTCGCCGGAGGAGGTTAGCTTTTTTTGTTCTTCTTCCTTATTCTTTATTTTGGAAACTGATTTTCTTTTTCTGTTGTGATAGGCGTTATACAAAACACTTCAAGCGACTTTACCGCGATACAAAGCTCTACGAGACCTCCACTTACGCTTCGATTCGTTCGAAACGGAGGACGACGCTTTCACACCTCCTTCTCCGCTCCCTCACCTCCCCTTCCCATCTCCCCCAAGTTCATCTCATTCCCACTCACATGCACACGCACACGTCGTAACGTTTCCCACTCATCAAACCACATCGTCGTCGTTCCCATTCCCAACAACAACTCAATACATAGCTTTCCCTACTTCCTCTTCTCCTTCTCCTCGCTCTCCAACACACTCTCGCACTCATCCACCTTCCCCATCCCCGTCTTTGCTGGAACAAGCCCGAATTAACATGTGGGTTAAACAATGCCCTTCATTGCGGAGTGTCCTCCTTTTTTCTGGTGCGAGCTGGCAGAGACCGTGGGATTTGGGTGATGGTGATGATGAAGATGAGGAGGGCGTTTCGGAGGATGGGATTCCGTGGAGTGCTGTTGGGTTGGCGCAGTAGATGTGCGTCTGGTGCGGTGGTGGTGCTGTGCACTGGCTGCTGGAGTCGTTTTCTTGGTTTACTCTATCTCATCGGCTATCCTATCTTGGTTGGAATCTGGATGGACTTCTGACTACAACAACTACTATCCCTTTGCTTTGAATCGAGAATTGGTCTAACATCTGTATCATAGTTGATTTGGTTTTATCTTTTCTCTATCTAACACTTAGCTGTCTCTAGCTCTCTCTACCTCACCAATAGCATAACCGAATGATAACTCTGCATAATATAACGCTCTCTACAAATCTATCTTCAATCTAATGTCAACCTCTAACAACTCACGAAAACGTAAACACCCTCCAAATCCAACCAAGAAACCCACCATCATTCCAAACAACCAAGACCCCGACCCGGACCCAGCGCTCTTCATCCAAGCATACGAAGCCACCATCATTCGTGGGCCTCATGCGAAAGCTCTTGCGAGGTCCTTGGAAGTCGTTCAATACGACTTTGAGTCGGATGATCTTCCCTCAGCTTCAGCTTCAGAGAATCAGAAGAAGCCTGTTGTTGGGGAGGCTCTTATTAGGTGGGGTGGTGAGCGCCCAACGACCGTTCCTGCGTTCCCGGACGATGAAGATGGGGACTGCGGTTTGATTCGTAATGGTGTTGATTCACCAGTACATGTACTACTACCGGAGGAGGAACCTGCAGTTTGGGTGGACCGGTATATCTTTTTCGCTTTTCCTTTACCCTCCTCCACTAACTCTTTTTTAGATACGACGTCCGACTCCTCCTAGATGTCCTTCCTCCCCCAGCATCATCATCTTCCGTACCACCACCAGCCCCGGAGTCACCCACAGGCTGGTCAGACCTCCCTTCAGATTCAGAAGACATGTTTTTCTTCTCTCCCGACGAAGCGAACGATTTCCGCCGGGAGAAGAAGCGCAAGGTAATGGAGCGGACGAGGGAAGAGAGGTTGAAAGCACGGATGGTTGAAGATGGCGACGACGAAGACGCTGCGAACCACGGCGGGGAAGAAGAGAACGTATGGGGTGGGAGCGATGAAGAGGTTTGTTTCTTCCCTCATTTTCCCTGACCTTTCTAACCATTACTTAGCCAGACCAAACCCAAAAAGAATTGATGTCCCGAACAGCAAAACAACTCCTCTCCTCCTCCAACCCTGCACAACTGGAGATGCGGGTGCTCGCAAACTATGGCGCTGATAAACGGTTCGCTTTCCTGCGTGGACGGTGGAAGAGGTCGTGGATGCTGGCAAAGCATAAGGTGAGGGTGGAGCTTGATAGAAAGGAAGAGGAGAAGAAGAGGGGGGTTGGGTTGGGGTTGGTTGCTGCGTATGGGAGTGATGAAGGGAGTAGCGACGATGAGAAGGAGAGAAAGGAGGGTGGAGGAAGTCTTGACGGGGAGATGAAAGATGAAGATACTACAGTTGTTACACCTCTGGACCCCGAGGAAGCAATCAAGGAAGCACGAAGAATCAAAGCGAAGGAATGGGCTCAGAAACGACGGGCAAAGAAGGAGGCAGAGGACAAATCGTAGTCGCAAGTATATTTCTTTCCATACAATTCGATATGTAGTACAATAATCCTATACGGGCCCAATTTACTCCAACGTAATATACAAATGCTTCCTTGTGACCACCGCCTTCGCCCCAGGAACCACCAAGATAGTCTGCGTCTGGTCAATAATCATCGCAGGGCCCTCAACCGCATCCCCCAGACCCAAAGTATCAAGCAAATACACAGGCGTCTCGTCCACACGTCCAACACGATCAAAGTACACGCTGTACCAAGAGTCTGCTTTTTCCTTTGGCTCGACGCGGCGTGTGGAGAGGGTGGCTACTTCAGCATAGACGGATTCGCCGAGCGTGTCGAATGTTTTGCCGATACCTCGCACCTAAGAATCGTGCATCATCAGCCAGTGAATTGGAAACATAAGAGAAAAAGAGGACTGACCTTGATATCATCAACAATAACACTCTTCTCCAACAAGAACCCAAACTCAGCTTTATACACCCTCTTAAAAGCGCTCTCGAAATCTTCATCCCCATCACCGTCCTCTGCATGCGGTAGAACCATAAGCGCCGTATCGGTACCCTCAAACCTCATATTCAACATCCTCTCCACATGGATCCTATGTTCCTCGAATCCCTGCTTGCGGAGCTCGCTGCGCACGTCGGCTGTCATCCTGTCGAGCCGAGTGAGGAGGGTGGGTTTGTTCTGAGGAGTGTAGAATGTTGAGCAGGGTTCTTGGACTTCGTGTGCTCTGAATACGAACGGAGAAAGGGGGAGTTAGTTAGATGAGAGGTAGGAGGGGAAGGAAGGGCAAACCGGTCTGCAAGGGCCAATCCATACGCGGAGAGAATTGAGCTGTATCGGTGGATGAGGATCGTTTTGATCCCGAGGAGACTTGCGATTTCGCAAGCGTGTTGGCCGCCTGCTCCACCGAAACTTGCGAGGCTGTAGGTTTTCTTCGTAAGTACAGCGAAGGAACTGTGTGAGAGAAAGACGTACGTATGCTTGGACGTCGCGTATCCTCTAGCTTCCGTCAGTGCACGAATGGGACGACACATCGTCTCGTTTGCGACTTTGATGAACCTATTTTTATGGATTATTTGGGATGCGCCGAGCAGAGAGAAGACAAACCCATAGACGATCTCATCAAGCGACAAAACCAATTCCGGATGATTATCGTTAATCTCCTTCGCAACCTTCTCAAACGCTACCCTCGAAGCCTCAACATCCAACGATTCTTTCTCCGACTTTCCAAATATCTTGGGGAAATAGTCAGGAATAAGTCGGCCGAGAAGAAGGTTCGCATCCGTCACTGCCAGCGGACCTCCCTTCCTACTCAACGTGTCAGTTAACCAGTCCAAAAAAAACTTGGTAGAAGTACGTACCGGTAACAAGCCGGCCCAGGCTGGGCCCCAGCGCTCTCTGGTCCGGCGAGGAAGAGCCCATTGCGGAATGTGAGGCATGACCCGCCCCCAGCTGCTACGGTGTGA
>NW_001889891.1:442425-444437 GCF_000143565.1 Laccaria bicolor S238N-H82
CTTTATAGTTGGAGGTATCTTGCGATACTTTGGTATTCAAATAACGTCAGAAGGCTTTTCCGAACTCCCAGACGATGCACTCACGTAGTTTAACGACGACTTCCTTCCTCTCACTTAGATTCTCAGGATCGGGGTAAGAGCTACAGTCGATCAGACGAGGTTCACAACAGGAACAGAAAAGACTGACGCATGAATATCGCAGAACGTGCCACCTCGATCAGCACAGATCCGTATAGAGTGGTTGGGAACTTGAATAGGCGACATTGGTTGTAATGTTCAACGAGAAGCTGAGGAGTGGGAAGCAGGATTGACACGGCCTGCTTTTTGTGGTCATGGCTCGGAAGACATACGGAACGGACTCGAACGACAATAAATTTGACGGAAAGAGAATTTCCGGATTTCCGGTACCTTCACAATGCGCTCAAGATACCTTCGAAGGCAGTCTACTTGGACCAAGGAATAAAGCGAGAGCAATGGCTTTCGGAACAGTGGCGGACGCTCTGGCGAAGCTCAGGCACGTGGTTGGGGTATCTAAAGATAGATCACGCGTGGGCATGATTCGAAGTCATCTGCCCTTCCAGGCACTCGCCTTTGCTTCCTTCCCTCATCATCCTGAACCTTTCCACCTTCAAAACAGAATCTCAACATGAGCGGAACGAACCTTTTTGCGGCCGCTCACCACTTTGTAGCTAGCAACAACACATTCAACGAAGCTAAGACTGTGAGTGTCATATCAATGTCATGTTTATCGAAGGAAACAAGCTGATGGCGTTGGATCTCTTGCAGATCAACATTCACCACAATTATGGCAATAGGACGACATCTGATGGGGTCATTCCCCTTATGCCAAATCCGAGCAATCGGTTCACAGGCCGTACAGAAGTCATTGCTGAACTCAAGAGGCATTTCTTTGACACAAATGACTCAGCTCAGAAGAGAAAGTTCTGTCTGTTGTATGGAATGGGGGGTATTGGAAAGACTCAGATTTGTTTGAAGTTTGTTGAAGAAATGTCAGACTGGTGAGTATCATGAAAGAGGCAGGTCCAACCCTCATTTCTAATGTTTCAATTGCCTTCAGTTTCTCTCCTGTTTTTTGGATTGATGCTTCCTCAGTTGGTACTATCACACAGGGACTACAGGGTATCTGCAATCTTCCTGCAGCTCAGTCTAATGGTCTAGATGGCTCACCTGAATCAGCTCTTCACTGGATTGGCTCACTGAAAGAGAACTACATCATGGTCTTTGACAATGCAGATGTTCTATCACCTGCTGAGCTGGAGGCTTATCTTCCACCTGGAAAGGGGGGAAACATTCTGATAACTAGCTGCAACTCCACCATGAGGAATCTGACTTCACCTGAGAATTCTGTTGAAATAAGTGAGATGGAGGAGAATGATGCCATTGAGTTACTTCTGAAAGCCAGTTACTTGGCTCCATCTTCAATTGAGTTTCAAGCTGAAGCATCTAAGATTGTGAAGGAGTTCTCCTGCCTTCCTCTTGCTATTGATCAGGCTGGTGCTTATATTGCATCCGGGGCCACCAGTCTTGGAGACTACCTTGCAAAATATTCAGAGCACCGAGAAATGTTACTATCCCATTCTGAATTTACTGGTGCTTCCAAGTATAACAGAAGTGTCTATGCAACTTGGGAATTATCATACAAAGAAATTCAGAAGAGGGCTGAATCTGATGATCTACACAGAGCCAATGCAGCCAATAGTGCAATGCTTCTGCTGAATTTATTTCCTTTCTTGCATCATGAGGGAATCACTGAGAAAATATTTTCTTATGCTGCTCTTCAAGAAGATGAAGAAACCTCTGACCCTGAATTGCCACTTGCCAGTTCTATGCTGGATCAGAGACTACTTCCTCTTAACAAAACAGGTGCTTGGGATAACTTTGTCTTCGGAGAGGGGATTCAAATATTACTGTCATTCTCCTTGATCAAGAAAGGCCCATCGGATTGTGTGTATGCAATGCATCCACTTGTCCATACATGGGCAGAGACAGAA
>NW_001889891.1:444487-445736 GCF_000143565.1 Laccaria bicolor S238N-H82
TAGCAGTAACATATTGCAACTTGGGGAAATACACAGAGGCAGAGAAGCTGAAGATGCAGGTTCTGGATGCAAGCAACAGAATTCTTGGAGCAGAACACCCAGATACACTCCATGCCATGGCAAATCTAGGAGCAACATATAGAAACCTGAGAAAGTACACAGAGGCAGAGAAGCTGGAGATTCAAGTTCTGGATGCAAGAAACAGAATTCTTGGAGTGGAACACCCTAACACAATTGAAGCCATGGCAAATCTAGCAGTAACATATTATAGTCTTGGAAAATACACAGAGGCAGAGAACCTAGAGATACAAATGCTGGAAGCAAGCAACAGAATCCTTGGCCAAATCCTGATCTGAATAAACAATAGAATTTTGATTAACTATATATATGACCTCCTAGGCACTTTTTACATAGTATGTAGTGTCCATGGCCTATATTGTGAGGATTGAGGTAGTGCTAGCCTCTTTATATGAGTAAGTGTCATAGTTTACATTTTGAACAAGGGGTAATGGGGCACTTAAGCTGTTAGCAACCTGGTCCAGATAACCCATTACACAAGTCATTTGACTGAGAACTTGGGTATTTTTTGATTAGTAGGTATTTTTTCCTCATTTACCCAATTTTCTAGCAGGTCATTTTAACTCGCTCTATGGTGCACAGTGGCTATGTAAATAGTGGGTTTTCTCATGTGACACCACTAAGGCAGTCTTGGGTCATCACATGATGTTCTCTGTCATGTTTCTTATAGTGCCCCACTGCCATGACATTTTCAGAGTACTGTACTAATATGACCATGTCTTCACATCACACATCACAGAGGCCTCCAAAGGAAGGGAAATGAGGGTGATGTCACACATCACACCAGCTTTTGAAGGCATTTTCACTTACTCTAAAATAGCATTTTTTTTCTGGGGCCTGCAGCACTGTGACGAATATGGGATTCCATTCTTCTTCAATATGGTTTACTTTCCATTACTTAGCAATCACATGACTCCCTTCCATACTTGTCAGCAGTAGTCATGTGACAATACACCTTCTTCTATCTTTCAAACCACCACTACATATACTCTGCGTCAGGATCAGTGTTGTACTGTGTTCCCCCTTGAAGTATTGTAAGTGATTTGAGTTTAGCAGGGTCACTGAATACTCTCCTAGAGGTGTTCAGTTACAGTTTGGCTCATTTCTCCCAGTATCACCTTCTTGAGGATTTCCTGAGAAGGAGCAGAGATTGTGCGATGGATTTCTGAAG
>NW_001889891.1:445786-447367 GCF_000143565.1 Laccaria bicolor S238N-H82
GATCACAGCTCGGTCTTCACACCATTACCATTCCGGCTCGCCATACAACTTTTCATCAACAGCTCCCCACATTTAACACACAGGAAGTGTGTTACAAAGGTGGACACTGTGGGATCTGTCGACATCCTGGCTGGCTGTCTCCATTTTTCTCTTCATCATGCATCCCTCATCTTTTTATGATCTTTGTGCTTGTTACATCTATACTCCCCTCCACAGCCCTTATTCCCTGTCAGAAGCCCTGGAAGGACTCATTTTTTACTTTCTTGATGAATCACATGACTCCATTGCAATCAGATGGAAAAGGACTTTACGACATGAGCTCATTTCTGAGCTCAGCAATGTTGTAGATGATCTTCAAGATTATCTACACTATTTCTCTTCTCAATTTCTTGTTTCCCCCTTGAATTCACTGGATCTTATAAAGGAGTTACAAGCAAGTCACAATGGATTCAGATACCTTAGTATTTGCTGGGGGGCAATCATCACATGTCTTGTCATCACACAGGACATTGTCAAACACAATTTTTGGGCTTGTCTTTTTCAACCAACTATGGACAAACTTGCAGCCTTACAAAGGCTCAAACATCCCCCATCTGTCATCTCACCCAATACGTTGTGGAACAAGTTGTCCACGTCCTCATCCGCATTCACATTCACTTCACCTTTCCATATGTATAGCACCCCCCACTCCCTATCCTATCCATTGGAGTCACAATGTCTACCGCTTAATGTGCAAAACAAACACTCACAAACAACACCATCAAGAACCGATCTCGCAGGTAGCCAAGAAGACCATACATTGTCTTCAAAACTCAACACAATGACAACTCACTCTGGGTTGGTTCCATTGAAATGCCAACTCCCGGACAACTCCCTCACATCTCACATTCTGCAGGTTTTTGGGGATCAACTGGGTGAAGTCTTTGTGCTACCAAACCTCGCTAACACCAGACACAGCTCATTCAGCTTGACTTCAACTTACAACATGGATGTGAGAGAACCAGGGAATTCAAAGGACAGTGGGAAGGTTGTGGAGGTCAACAAGCAGGATATGGGGGAGATGGAAGTTCCAGTTGAGGGAGAAGGGGTCACCACGGTGCTGTGCAGCCATTCGCCCTCTGTTCAACTGACTTGCATTCTAGGAAATTCGGCTAGGGAAGTTGATACGGTGTCTACAAGAACACCATCCTTGTCAACGGCACTGTGGCCCTCGTCAATGTTGTTGCCCCCCTCATCAATGGCATCACAATTCTCAACAACATTGTGGCCCCTGCCAGCAACATTGAAGTCCTCGACAGGGGTTCCTTACATTCCTTTTTCCACCCCCCATTTCCACCAGAGGCCTGCAAGGCCGCTTCCACACTCAATTCCCTTTCCACCCTCATCCACCAATATGATTTCTCGGCTGTGGACTTGTTTTTCATTTAAGGGACAACACACTCTGCCCTCCATTCCATTTGCTCCATTCTGTTCCCTTTCAACCACCCAAAGGCGACCAACGAAAGCCCAAATACCATGCTTCAAACCTTTGTCAGTCAACTTTCCGACTGCTCCCACTTTCCAACAACAATTGCCAAACGA
>NW_001889891.1:448329-450649 GCF_000143565.1 Laccaria bicolor S238N-H82
AATTAACCGGACCTTCAAGCACTAGAGGAGCAGGTTACTGAGCAGATAAAAGTTGCAGAGGAGGAAGGAGAAGCCACTGAGGTGCCATGCACCATTTACAGCCCAACAATGTCCTCGTTAACACCCCCAGGGCCCTCTTCAACATTGTCACAACCTCCGCCAAAGTCACCACGACCCTTGTCAACATCACCATGGCCCTCGACAATAGCTTTGCAGTCCACAGTGATAACACAAGTGTCTATTCCAACGGCTTCATGGCTCTTGCCAACAGAATCATGGTCCTCATCAACAACACCCTACGTCCCCAATTCGGCTCACAATCTTCACCAAGGACCTTCAATTCTGGTTCCACGGTCAGATCCGCTTCCTCACTCATTCCCTATGGTGATATATCAGCCTCCAACTTCCCTTTCCTCAAAGGGACAATGCTCTAAGCACTCGGTATTCTGTAATCCATTCCGCTCCCTTTCAACTGCCCCAAAACAACCATCAGAAGTTCATCCACAGCGCTTTCTGCCCTTGCTTGTCAGCTCTCCTACAACCCATCCTTTCCAACAGCAACCACACAACACATCACCAACACCCTCTGAATCACACCACATTCAAATTCCATTGAATACTCAGCCCTCGGTCATCCTCATTTTCCACATGCCTACAAAAATCAGCCAGATGAGGTCTTTGCAGTGCTAAAGCACACTAACGCTGCTCGTCACTCGTGCAGCTCAACTTCGACTCACACAAGTGTCATGAGGCAATCAGGGAATTCGAAGGACAACATGAAGGTTGGGGGGGTTGACAAGCAGGTTATGGGGACAATAGAAATTGCAGCTGAGGGAGAAGGGGCCACCATGGTGCCATGCACTCATTCACCCCCTGTTCAATCAACTCATTTCCCAGGTAATGCTGCCAGAGAGCTCATGATGATGATGGCAAGGACACCATCTCTGTCTTTGACATTGCAGTCCATGCCAATGTCGTTGTGGTCCTCATCAACAACGTTGCAGCCTTCCTCAATGGTGTTGCGGCCCTTGTTAGCAGTGCTGAGGCCCTCGTCAACAAAATCATGGCCTTTGTCAACAACATGAGCACCTGCCAAAACATCACCTCCTTCCCAACGACAATCACCCAACTTTCCTTTGGATTATATTGCTTCAGACGCTTTTCAACTCTGCCAAGATGACCAGTCGTCATTTGAAGAGTCACCCTCACCAGTTGTGGCTGACAACACAGGCGACACATCCTCATCGATGCACAACACCCCTTCACGTCCGTCACCTGCCCTGTTGCATGACCTTTGTTGAGGCCAGACAGCTATCTGTGCACATCCTCCTATGCATTTCTTTCCACAGCGACGATGTTCATCCCTACTGCCTCTCTCCTGTCGACTACAACATTTTGGTGGCCAACAACCATTGAGATTGCAGCCAAGCAGTCCCATGACTCCCCAATCCACTGATCAATATTCGTCATTGTCAACATCAACTCTCATGGCCGAACATAGGGGATGCATGCCTTCAGTAACGCTCAACACGCACATGCCCTCTCTGGCCTACCATCCATGCCCAGAGACACAAGACAAGCAGGTACAGACTGAGGCATTGCCATTACCAGGTGTTTTCACAATCAGCAAAGAAGACTGCCCAACATCTTTGATGCTCGACATAACACCAACTGACTCTGGACCATACCCCACTCGGGTTCTGTTGAATAACCAATCTTCCAACATTGCCCTTGAACAGTGTTCACCACCGACCACTGTAAATTGTTTGGACAAAGTCTTTATACCGCTGGACTGCACCATTGCTGCTCAACATGCTTGCAGCTCAACATTGACTCACACTAGCAACATGGGGCAGGGGCTCTTAGCACAGGGGCAGCTGGGGAATTCAAAGGGTAACAAGAAGGGTATAGGGCTTAATGAGCAGGTTGCCGGGGAGATAGAAAGTGTAGTTGAGGGACAACAAGTCGCTGAGGGATCAGAACTTGTTGCGGTGCTGGCAAGAACATTGTCTTTGTCAACAGCTTTGCGGCCCACATCAACAGCACCTCACAACTTCAATCCTGCTTTCTTTTCGACCACTCCAACCTCGTCATCACCAATCACAGTTGACAACACAAGCAATACCTCATTGTCAATGTACAACAGCCATTCAATCTCACTTTCTGCCCCATCACGTGATTACCACCAATACTTGGGGTCACTTCATGCACGCCCTCCTACACCATTTTCCCCAAAGCAACAATGCTCCCTCCTCTCACCTCCCTTTTGTCAACCTATCCTCAATAATGACTTCACTGATTTTGACTGTGACTTCGATTT
>NW_001889891.1:450699-458803 GCF_000143565.1 Laccaria bicolor S238N-H82
CCCCCTCATCAATGGCATCACAATTCTCAACAACATTGTGGCCCCTGCCAGCAACATTGAAGTCCTCGACAGGGGTTCCTTACATTCNCTTTTTCCACCCCCCATTTCCACCAGAGGCCTGCAAGGCCGCTTCCACACTCAATTCCCTTTCCACCCTCATCCACCAATATGATTTCTCGGCTGTGGACTTGTTTTTCATTTAAGGGACAACACACTCTGCCCTCCATTCCATTTGCTCCATTCTGTTCCCTTTCAACCACCCAAAGGCGACCAACGAAAGCCCAAATACCATGCTTCAAACCTTTGTCAGTCAACTTTCCGACTGCTCCCACTTTCCAACAACAATTGCCAAACGAAGTCTTTTTGAGTGCCGTTCAAAGCTTGAGCAGCTCGACTTCAGCTCACACTGGCAATACGAGGAGACTGGGGAGTTTGGAGGACAACACAAGACTTGTATGAGCTGAGGAGCATAGTGTTTAAAAGTCTGGTTAGGTTAGGTTATTAGGTGCCCAGGGGCTCTAACTGAGACCGAGACCGGTTAGGGTTCGTTCCCAGACCCAAAATAACCTAACTGGACTGAAGATAACCGACAAAAACCAGTTAGTCACAGTTACTAACCAGTTAGGACCGAAAAAATAGAAAATCGATTAAAACAGCATATATTTTTCATATTTCTTGCAGTAAACATTATTGCCATGTATCGTAGCTTTAAAATAAGCCCAAGAATGCTAAATTCGGTGAAGAATTGACAATTTAATGATAATATTCTTGAAAGCATACTCTTTTGGCCAATATTTTAGAGATTTGACCATAACTCTGTCAGATTTTTATCGTTTCTCATGCTTTTAGATGTGTTTTGAAGGGGTATAATAGGGTCAGTCTTCACCAGTCATAACCGGTTTTTTAACAGTTAGTTAACTGCAAAATAACCAGTTATTTCATTTCCAGAATTGACTAACCACTAACCGTGGTCCGGTCTTTTTGCGGTTAGGTTCAGTCTGGTCTCGGTTATTTTCTGGTTAATTAACCGGACCTTCAAGCACTAGAGGAGCAGGTTACTGAGCAGATAAAAGTTGCAGAGGAGGAAGGAGAAGCCACTGAGGTGCCATGCACCATTTACAGCCCAACAATGTCCTCGTTAACACCCCCAGGGCCCTCTTCAACATTGTCACAACCTCCGCCAAAGTCACCACGACCCTTGTCAACATCACCATGGCCCTCGACAATAGCTTTGCAGTCCACAGTGATAACACAAGTGTCTATTCCAACGGCTTCATGGCTCTTGCCAACAGAATCATGGTCCTCATCAACAACACCCTACGTCCCCAATTCGGCTCACAATCTTCACCAAGGACCTTCAATTCTGGTTCCACGGTCAGATCCGCTTCCTCACTCATTCCCTATGGTGATATATCAGCCTCCAACTTCCCTTTCCTCAAAGGGACAATGCTCTAAGCACTCGGTATTCTGTAATCCATTCCGCTCCCTTTCAACTGCCCCAAAACAACCATCAGAAGTTCATCCACAGCGCTTTCTGCCCTTGCTTGTCAGCTCTCCTACAACCCATCCTTTCCAACAGCAACCACACAACACATCACCAACACCCTCTGAATCACACCACATTCAAATTCCATTGAATACTCAGCCCTCGGTCATCCTCATTTTCCACATGCCTACAAAAATCAGCCAGATGAGGTCTTTGCAGTGCTAAAGCACACTAACGCTGCTCGTCACTCGTGCAGCTCAACTTCGACTCACACAAGTGTCATGAGGCAATCAGGGAATTCGAAGGACAACATGAAGGTTGGGGGGGTTGACAAGCAGGTTATGGGGACAATAGAAATTGCAGCTGAGGGAGAAGGGGCCACCATGGTGCCATGCACTCATTCACCCCCTGTTCAATCAACTCATTTCCCAGGTAATGCTGCCAGAGAGCTCATGATGATGATGGCAAGGACACCATCTCTGTCTTTGACATTGCAGTCCATGCCAATGTCGTTGTGGTCCTCATCAACAACGTTGCAGCCTTCCTCAATGGTGTTGCGGCCCTTGTTAGCAGTGCTGAGGCCCTCGTCAACAAAATCATGGCCTTTGTCAACAACATGAGCACCTGCCAAAACATCACCTCCTTCCCAACGACAATCACCCAACTTTCCTTTGGATTATATTGCTTCAGACGCTTTTCAACTCTGCCAAGATGACCAGTCGTCATTTGAAGAGTCACCCTCACCAGTTGTGGCTGACAACACAGGCGACACATCCTCATCGATGCACAACACCCCTTCACGTCCGTCACCTGCCCTGTTGCATGACCTTTGTTGAGGCCAGACAGCTATCTGTGCACATCCTCCTATGCATTTCTTTCCACAGCGACGATGTTCATCCCTACTGCCTCTCTCCTGTCGACTACAACATTTTGGTGGCCAACAACCATTGAGATTGCAGCCAAGCAGTCCCATGACTCCCCAATCCACTGATCAATATTCGTCATTGTCAACATCAACTCTCATGGCCGAACATAGGGGATGCATGCCTTCAGTAACGCTCAACACGCACATGCCCTCTCTGGCCTACCATCCATGCCCAGAGACACAAGACAAGCAGGTACAGACTGAGGCATTGCCATTACCAGGTGTTTTCACAATCAGCAAAGAAGACTGCCCAACATCTTTGATGCTCGACATAACACCAACTGACTCTGGACCATACCCCACTCGGGTTCTGTTGAATAACCAATCTTCCAACATTGCCCTTGAACAGTGTTCACCACCGACCACTGTAAATTGTTTGGACAAAGTCTTTATACCGCTGGACTGCACCATTGCTGCTCAACATGCTTGCAGCTCAACATTGACTCACACTAGCAACATGGGGCAGGGGCTCTTAGCACAGGGGCAGCTGGGGAATTCAAAGGGTAACAAGAAGGGTATAGGGCTTAATGAGCAGGTTGCCGGGGAGATAGAAAGTGTAGTTGAGGGACAACAAGTCGCTGAGGGATCAGAACTTGTTGCGGTGCTGGCAAGAACATTGTCTTTGTCAACAGCTTTGCGGCCCACATCAACAGCACCTCACAACTTCAATCCTGCTTTCTTTTCGACCACTCCAACCTCGTCATCACCAATCACAGTTGACAACACAAGCAATACCTCATTGTCAATGTACAACAGCCATTCAATCTCACTTTCTGCCCCATCACGTGATTACCACCAATACTTGGGGTCACTTCATGCACGCCCTCCTACACCATTTTCCCCAAAGCAACAATGCTCCCTCCTCTCACCTCCCTTTTGTCAACCTATCCTCAATAATGACTTCACTGATTTTGACTGTGACTTCGATTTTGATTTTGACTTCAAATTTTTCTTCTGATTTTCACTCCCACCATCCATTCCCATCAATTACAAGCTTCTTCTTTTCTATCTTGCTAAGCAACTGGAAAGTAGGGGGGCTTTGTGACAGATATGGGATTCCATCCTTCTTCTATATGGTTTACTTTCCATTACTTAGCAATCACATGACTCCCTTCCATACTTGTCAGCAGTAGTCATGTGACAATACACCTTCTTCTATCTTTCAAACCACCACTACGTATACTCTGCGTCAGGATCAGTGTTGTACTGTGTTCCCCCTTGAAGTATTGTAAGTGATTTGAGTTTAGCAGGGTCACTGAATACTCTCCTAGAGGTGTTCAGTTACAGCTTGGCTCATTTCTCCCAGTATCACCTTCTTGAGGATTTCCTGAGAAGGAGCAGAGATCATGCAACGGATTTCCAAAGCATCAACGATCTCCACTAGATACTGGCCAAATCTCCCTATCTCCTTTTCTTTGGACCGAGATCCAACTTAGATTGTAGCTGATCACAGCTCAGTCTTCACACCATTACCATTCCAGCTCGCCATATGACTTTCATTGACAGCTCCCCACATTTAACACACAGGAAGTGTGTTACAAGCACCCCAAGCCATATAAACCATAGTGATCATTTAACTACTTTCTAACATATTACAGTTGTCTTAAATTTTTTTGATTGACAATGGCCTCTGTTCAGGATAGCTGATGCACATGGATGAAGAGGTCATACTCTTCATCATGCATCACACCGGCTACAAAGTGATGAAGAGATGGTTGAAATGTGTCACACCCGAAAGGGCTGGAAGACATGGCCGTATTAGTACAGTACTTCTTGCACTCACTCACACCTACAGCCAGGTAACTAAGGCTTAATAGTTATTGAAGTTGAGGTCTCCATAAATACTGTTCAGAATCTCTTTTCCTGTAACAGGGGTGAGTGTATAAAGTCAGGAATAAATTGCATTCAAAAGCATCACTTCCATTTCTAAATTTTGACTCTCCTTTACTACCCTCATGCAAAGATTAGCTGAAATTTTACGAAAGGCCGTAGCGGGCTTTGCACCCGCAGGTGCACTACTTGGTTTGAATGACAAACACGTCCACATATCCAAATACCTGACCTCGTGACAATCGCGTGACATTGGCAAACTTTCAACTCTTCTCACCACCACTTAAGTACGGTCTCTTCCGTTCTGCAGCGTAACCTCTGTGTTAAAATAACTATGGACGTTGTATTACAACAAAATCCTATTCCGTCGCCGATCTTCCCTCATCCCTGGGACGGCCGCCTACGACCCACATGATGATCGTCTAGTCAAATTGAAGAAGATGGACGTATCCATGTGGAAACAACCCGCAGGCCGCCGGTTTTGAAACACGGACAAGGTCAAGGCTATTTCAATCGTATGTTTTGTCGATTGTTGGTTTGGAATTGGAACGTTGAACTGTTATCTACGTTGATGTGCTTCGTGGCTCGCTTATCACCTTCGTGTTGCGTTGCTACAGTCGTGCGTCTTGCCTTTTTTTTTTCAATCGCACAGTCCGTCGGCTTTCTCTCAACGGCGTCATCTGGCGTCATGCCAATCAACAATGCGTGTCGATCCGTTACGGCACCGTATGTTATAAATTTCATCATGGTTTCGAATCCTAGCCTATCCTAGCGTTCATAACAACACAGCGATTATATCATGATTCTCAATAGCCGAGGCCCTTATGGGCGTCATGGTGAGTATCTTGTGTATAGCGTTTTTTAATTAACACAAGATTTTATCTCTGCCGGGTGTTATAACAGGCCAGGTTGGCACTGGGGATGAAACGATCCCTGGAGGAAGGATCCACGTTCCAGCTCCATGGCGTTCACTCTGGAACAAGTGATTACCTTGCTGGAGCATTCGAGTATTAGTCATGTATGTTCTTTTTTTTCTCTTAGATTCTTCAACAACTTACGGGATACTTACGGCTTTCCTGCAGCGGACGACTGGTTTGTGTTTTTCCTCTTGATTTCAATGGTCGGTTGTGGTTGACAATAAAAAATAAACAGCGGCGGCCGTTTGTCTTTTGGTACGCCCTCTTCGTTCGTTTTCTCTTACTTCCATTTACTTGTTTGGACAAGGTATACGAAACCCTCTTGTCATTCGACAGAGACGTCGAGTTGATCTGGTCAGCTCCATGGAACACCATCAAGATCCTATTTCTCTTATCGAGGTACATGCCATTCATAGACGCAGGAGTGGTTTTATATTGTAAGACGCCCACTCCGTCACTCTACCCTGCCTTTTCTTTACTGAATTGTGGGCAGATATATTGTTGGATGGATCGTCTCATGATAGATGTCTGACAGTGTTCAAGCTTAGTGGGAGTAAGCATACCATTTCGTTTGTTGTGCCTGTATGATTGCATTGATGGATGCTGGAACGCTTAGCTTTGTTCGCGTTGGGGATTGGGGTTACTGAGCGTGAGTGACAGCCTTTGGTTCTTTGCTCCGTCAGACTGACAATCCGACTCAAGTCCTATTGACGATAAGAACATGGGCGGTATGGGGCAAGGACAAGAGGCTGACTATCGCCCTCCCGATCCTTTACGTTGTGTGTATGGCAGGTGTGCTCACATCGTTGAGGCTCTTCCTTCCTACAGTCGGTTGTAAGTCTTTATCCTCCCGGGTTAGATTGATCGCTGATGTGTACTTTTTTGTGTAAAGTCATCCCGCCTCCACGCGATGCTGGTGCCCAGTCCGCGGGGTGCTTTAATACCGGGCAAGCCCTGTTTTGTTTGCTGCGTGGGTTTTTTTAATGAGTTATGATGCCGGTGAGTGGGATTTCGGTCCTTGTGAACTGGCGATGCTGAGGAGGCGATGGAGTTATGTTGATTTTGATGGCGATACGAGGGTTGCCTACGCGTGCGTGAGTTGCTTTTTGGCGGGGTAGTTTTTTGATGTTTGATGCAGTTAAAACTACTCGTCTTGGACATCGAAAACTGGCGAATGCTGTATTTCTTAACGGTGCGAATTGATCTTTATTTGTCCATCTAGGCATTGACATGTAACCTTTAGGAACCTTTTACTACCTCTACCTCTTTGGTAGGTGCTCAAATTAGCGTGCTGACGCCAACTATTGACGTGCGCCTCCAGTTATGTCCGCTATCAACGTTGTGCTGATATATCCAGTAAGTAGCTACATTCTTCTGTTCAAAGATCATTATTGATTTTATTCTAGTACGGCTACCACAATCTGCTTTCGACGTAAGTTTCTCTCTAAGAATCCAAGCCGACTGCTAAGACTTTCCAAAGATTTGAGCGCGTCATGTACTCGATCTTGACATGCCGGGTGATTTTGGACATACGCGGCGAAACGACGTCCGTCAATGACTGGATGGCAGACTCGACAAGATCTCACGCTAGAGTCCGCATTCCTGTCCATAGGTAGCCGACCTTTTTAGAATTTTAACGTAGATAGAATATGTACTAGCTGTAATGTTATGCTTGGCTGAGACTCGGTGATCAATATGTGTGGTTGTCTTAAATGTTTGAGGCGCGTTCTTGACGGTGAGCCACGATTTTGAACGTTGAAACGCCTTTTATTGCCGGCTTGAATGGTCCACCGTCCTGCAGACTCGCGTCTTTTGGCAAACCTCCTCTCCCACGAAAAAGAGTATGCAAAACAGTTACAGGCTCTTCTAGCCTCATCTCTTCTCAATACATAGCATTCCCTACCTCCTCTTCTTCTCGCTCTCCTACACACCCGTCCCCGTCACCGTCTGCGCTAGAACAAGCCCGGATCAATATGTGGCTCAAACAATGCCCTTCGTTGCGGAGTGACCTCCTTTTTTCTGGTGCGAGCTGGCAGAAACCGTGGGATGTGGGTGAGGGTGATGATGAAGCTGAGGAGGGCGTTTCGGAGGATGGGATTCCGTGGAGTGCTGTTGGGTTGGCGCAGTGATGCGGTGGTGCTGTGCACTGACTGCTGGAGTCGTTTTCTTGGTTTATTCTATCTCGTCTACCGTTCGCGTCGGTTGGATCGGCTGCTTATCTTGTTTGGGACTCCAGCGCTCTTCATCCAAGCATACGAAGCCACCATCATTCGTGGGCCGCATGCCAAAGCTCTTGCGAGATCCTTGGAAGTCGTCCAATACGATTTCGAGTCGGATAACCCTCTCTCAACTCAGAAGAAGGCTGTCGTTGGGGAGGCTCTTGTAAGATGGGGTGGTTTGCACCCGGTGGTCGCTGCGTTCCCGGAGGATGAAGATGAGGACTACGGTTTGATTCGTGATGGTATTGCCAATTCACCAGTACTACCGGAGGAGGAGGAACCTGCAATTTGGGTGGACCGGTAGGTTTCTTTCGCTTTTCCTTTACCCTCCTCCACTAACTCTTTTTTAGATACGACGTCCGACTCCTCTTAGATGTCCTCCCTCCCCCAACATCATCTTCCATACCACCCGCTGCCCCGGAGTCACCTATAGGCTGGTTAGACCTCCCTTCAGATTCAGAAGACATGTTCTTCTTCTCTCCCGACGAAGCGGACGATTTCCGCCAGGAGAAGAGGCGGAAGGTAATGGAGCGGACGAGGGAAGAGAGATTGAAAGCAAGGATAGTTGAGGATGGTGTTGACGACGAAGATGCTGCGAACCACCATGGGGAAGAAGAAGACGTGTGGGGTGGGACCGACGAAGAGGTATGTCTCTTCCCTCGTTTTTTCTGACCTTTCTAACGATTACTTAGCCGGACCAAAGCCAAAAAGAACTAATGTCCCGAAC
>NW_001889891.1:458853-461190 GCF_000143565.1 Laccaria bicolor S238N-H82
AGAATCGTGCATCATCAGCCAGTGAATTGGAAACATAGGGGGAAAAGAGGATCGACCTTGATATCATAACAATAACACTCTTCTCCAACAAGAACCCAAATTCAGCTTTATACACCCTCTTAAAAGCGCTCTCGAAATCTTCATCCCCGTCACCGTCCTCTGCATGTGGTAGAACCATAAGCGCCGTATCGGTACCCTCAAACCTCATATTCAACATCCTTTCCACATGGATCCTATGTTCCTCGAAGCCCTGCTTGCGGAGCTCGCTGCGCACGTCGGCTGTCATCCTGTCGAGCCGGGTGAGGAGGGTTGGTTTGTTCTGCGGGGTATAGAATGTCGAGCAGGGTTCTTGGACTTCGTATGCGCTGGATACGAACAGAGTTGATGTGAGGTAGGGAGGAGGGGACGGAAGGGACGAACCGGTCTGCAAGGGCCAATCCATACGCGGAGAGAATGGCGCTGTATCGGTGGATGAGGATCGTTTTGATCCCGAGGGGAGTTGCGATTTCGCAGGCGTGTTAGCCGCCTGCCCCACCGAAACTTGCGAGGCTGTAGGTCTTTTTGTTGTCAAGACAGCGAAGGAACTGTGAGAGAAGGACGCACGTATGCTTAGACGTCGCGTATCCTCTAGCTTCCGTCAGTGCACGAATGGGGCGACACATGGTCTCGTTTGCGACTTTGATGAACCTATTGGCATTTAGGTTGCGTCGAGCAGAGGACAGAAAAGAAGACAAACCCATAAAGGATCTCATCAAGCGACAAAACCAATTCCGGATGACTATCATTAATCTCCTTCGCAACCTTCTCAAACGCTACCCTTGAAGCCTCGACATCCAAGGGCTCCTTCTCCGACTTTCCAAATATCTTGGGGAAATAATCAGGAATAAGTCGGCCGAGAAGGAGGTTCGCATCCGTCACTGCCAGCGGACCTCCCTTCCTACTCAACGTGTCAGTCAATCTGGTCCAAAAAAAACTTGGTAGAAGTACGTACCGGTAACAAACCGGCCCAGGCTGGGCTCCAGCACTCTCTGGTCCGGCGAGGAAGAGCCCATTTCGGAACGTAAGGCATGACCCGCCCCCAGCTGCTACGGTGTTGATGTCTAGCTGGGGAGATTGGATGGTCACCCCTGCTGTAGTCGTTTCGTAGACTACTTCGTATCGACCGTCGAAGCGCGAGACGTCTGTTGATGTGCCACCGACGTCCAATCTGTCAGAACGTAAGTCAAATCAAGGATACTACACGAAGAAAGATGGTGCCCGTACCCAATAATAGGGATTTTCCTCTCTTCATCCCAACTCGTCAACGCATATCCCACAACACCGCCCGCAGGACCACTCAAAATACTTTTCAACCCTGAAAAATTGTTCAAGTCCAACAAACCACCATCACTACCCATAAATTCCACCCTTGGGCTCATCAACCGTCCATCTTTCAGTTTCGCATCGAAACCGTTGAAGAACCCGTCCAGGTATTCACGCAGGATAGGCGTGAGGTAGGCGTCGGCTGTTGAGGACACACCACGCGGAACCATCTTGATCATGGGGAGGAGTTGTGCTGATTCTGATACGTGGGTGAACCCGAGGGAGCGTGCTAGGTTGCCGATGGCGCGCTCGTGCTCTGGGTAGGTGTAGGAGTGCACGAGGACGATGGCGAGGGAGCGGTAGCCTTCTTCGTACAGTTTCTTTAGGTCTCTTTCGACGGCTTCGAGGTCTGTTGTTATATTAAAAAAATTGTCACGAGAATCAAAGTATTGAAGGATACAAACCTGGCATCTTGAGGATCCTCACAGCCTCTCCAGATAACCCTCTTACAATCCTCCCAGGTCCCTCCGCATCCGTAACACCATCCCATCCTTTTCCACGATACCCCCTCACAACTCTCCCCTCGTCATCAAACTGAACCGCGTGTTCCTCTGCTTTAGGATCAGAAGTATACCCCACCAACGTCACTCGTTCATCCACCTCCGTAACCGTCGAATACAAAGGCGGGGGACGACGGATGTTGAGGTCGAATATCTTGGGACGGGATTGGTTCCCTATGAGCAGGAGGTCTTTGAATCCCTTGGTAATTAGAAGAGCGTGTTTGTGTCCCTTTCGTTCGAGGAGAGCGTTAGTGGCGACAGTAGTGGATAGGCGGATGTAATCTGGGGCGGATAAGTAATTGTAGAGAGATCGTGGTTCGGAAAGGACTTGCCTATTTTCTCTGTTTCGAGGACAGAGTCTCTGGGGATCTTTTCTCCCGTTACGATCTCCAAGACGCGACGGATGCCTTCGGTAGGTGCGTCTTTATAGTTGGAGGTATCTTGCGATACTTCGGTATTCAAACGAATGTCAGAA
>NW_001889891.1:461240-472257 GCF_000143565.1 Laccaria bicolor S238N-H82
TTATGCCAATCCGAGCAATCGGTTCACAGGCCGCGCAGAAGTCATTGCTAAACTCAAGAGGCATTTTTCCGATGCAAATGACTCAGCTCAGAAGAGAAAGTTCTTCCTGTTGTATGGAATGGGGGGTATTGGAAAGACTCAGATTTGCTTGAAGTTTGTTGAGGAAATGTCTGACTGGTGAGTAATGAAAGAGGCAGGTCCAACCCTCATTTCTAATATTTCAATTGCCTTCAGTTTCTCTCCTGTTTTCTGGATTGATGCTTCCTCAGTTGGTACTATCACACAGGGACTAAAGGGTATCTGTAATCTTCCTGCAGCTCAGTCTAGTGGACTAGATGGCTCACCTGAATCTGCTCTTCACTGGATTGGCTCACTGAAAGAGAACTACATAATGGTCTTTGACAATGCAGATGTTCTATCACCTGCTGAGCTGGAGGCTTATCTTCCACCTGGAAGGGGGGGAAACATTCTGATAACTAGTCGCAACTCCACAATGAGGAATCTGACTTCACCTGAGAATTCTGTGGAAGTCAGTGAGATGGATGAGAATGATGCCATTGAATTACTTCTGAGAGCCAGTTACTTGGATCCATCTTCTTTTGTGTTTCAAGCTGAAGCTTCTAAGATTGTGAAGGAGTTCTTCTGCCTTCCTCTTGCTATTGATCAGGCTGGTGCTTATATTGCATCTGGGGCTACCACTCTTGCAGATTACCTTGCAAAATATTCAGAGCACCGAGAAACATTATTATACCATTCTGAATTTACTGGAACTTCCAAGTATAACAGAACTGTTTATGGAACTTGGGAATTATCATATAAAGAAATTCAGAACAGGGCTGAATCTGATGATCTACACAGAGCCAATGGAGCAAATAGTGCAATACTTCTGCTCAATTTATTTCCTTTCTTCCATCATGAGGGAATTACTGAGGAAATATTTTCTTATGCTGCACTTGAAGAAGATGTTGAAAGCCTTGATCCTGAATTGCCACTTGCCAGTTCTATGCTAGATCGGAGACTACTTCCACTTAATAAAACAGGTGCTTGGGATAACTTTATGTTTCGAGAGGGAATTCGAATATTACTGTCCTTCTCCTTGATCAAGAAAGGCCCATCTGATTGTGTGTATGCCATGCATCCACTTGTCCATGCCTGGGGCAGAGACAGAATATTTTTAAATGAGAGGAAGCAATGTTGCTCAATGGCATATGTTACTTTGTCTTGTTCACTAAGATGGGATCAGCCCTATGGATTCCGCAGGGCCTTGGTAACACATGTAAGAGCAAATATGGAGCTATCAAGATCAGAAGCTAATGAGAATGGTGTTGGTTACTTGGATGATGCTTATGAAAAACTTGGGATCCTGTTGCATCAACAAGGATATTTCAAGGAGGCAGAAACCTTAAAGAGTAAAGTTTTAGATGCAAGAAAGATAATTCTTGGAGATGAACATCCACACACAATTTGGGCTATGGGAAATCTAGCAATAACATATAGAAGCCTTGGAAAATACATAGAGGCAGAGAAGCTGGAGATGCAAGTTCTGGAAGCAAGCAACAGAATTTTTGGAGTGGAAGACCCAGATACAATTGATGCCATGACAAATCTAGCAGCAACATATAGAAAATTGGGAAAATACAGAGAGGCAGAGAACATGGATATGCAAGTTCTGGAAGCAAGCAGCAGAATTCTTGGAGTGGAACATCCAGATACAATCACTGCCATGGGAAATCTAGCAGCAACATATAGAAGCCTGGGAAAATACACAGAGGCAGAGAAGCTGGAGATGCAAGTTTTAGATGCAAGCAGCATAATTCTTGGAGTGGAACATCCACACACAATTTGGGCCATGGGAAATCTAGCAATAACATATAGAAGGCTGGGAAAATACACAGAGGCAGAGAAGCTGGAGATGCAAGTTCTGGAAGCAAGCAACAGAATTCTTGGGGTGGAACACCCAGATACAATGGATGCCATGGCAAATCTAGCAGCAACATATAGAAACTTGGGAAAATACACAGAGGCAGAGAAGCTGGAGATGCAAGTTCTGGATGCAAGCAGCAGAATTCTTGGAGTGGAACATCCACACACAATCACGCCATGGGAAATCTAGCAATAACATATAGAAGGCTGGGAAAATACACAGAGGCAGAGAAGCTGGAGATGCAAGTTCTGGAAGCAAGCAACAGAATTCTTGGGGTGGAACACCCAGATACAATGGATGCCATGGCAAGTCTAGCAACAACATATAGAAACTTAGGAAAATACACAGAGGCAGAGAAGCTGGAGATGCAAGTTCTGGAAGCAAGCAACAAAATTCTTGGAGTGGAACACCCAGGTGCAATTGAACGCCATGGCAAATCTAGCAGTGACATATAGAAGCATTGGGAAAATACACAGAGGCAGAGAAGCTGGAGATGCAAGTTTTAGATGCAAGAAGGATAATTCTTGGAGATGAACATCCACACACAATTTGGGCCATGGGAAATCTAGCAATAACATATGGAAGGCTGGGAAAATACACAGAGGCAGAGAAGCTGGAGATGCAAGTTATGGAAGCAAGCAACAGAATTCTTGGAGTGGAACACCCAGATACAATGGATGCCATGGCAAATCTAGCAACAACATATAGAAACTTAGGAAAATACACAGAGGCAGAGAAGCTGGAGATGCAAGTTCTGGAAGCAAGCAGCAGAATTCTTGGAGTGGAACACCCAGACACAATCAACGCCAGGGGAAATCTAGCAACAACATATAGAAGCCTGGGAAAATACACAGAGGCAGAGAAGCTGGAGATGCAAGTTCTGGATTCAAGCAACAGAATTCTTGGAGTGGAACACCCAGATACAATGGATGCCATGGCAAATCTAGCAACAACATATAGAAACTTGGGAAAATGCACAGAGGCAGAGAAGCTGGAGATTCAAGTTCTGGATGGAAGAAACAGAATTTTTGTAGCAGAACACCCTCACACAATTGAAGCCATGGCAAATCTAGCAGTGACATATTATAGTCTTGAAAAATACACAGAGGCAGAGAACCTAGAGATACAACTGCTGGAAGCAAGCAACAGAATTCTTGGCCAAATCATGATCTGAATGAACAATAGAATATTGATCAACTATATATATGACCTCCTAGGCACTTTTTACATACTCAATACAACAGAATACATTTTACATGATATGTGCCCATATTGAGTGGATTGAGGTACTATGTGGTCATGATGTGTGTATAAGTCAGGATATGTGGATTTCACTTTTTGTGTCATTCCCTTGCTTTTGCTCTTTTAAAAAAATTCACACATGTTTAGTTAGTATGTAGAATACTACTTGCAGAGTTTTGATAGGATTCATGAAGTACACAAGATGTGAGATGCCAAAGAGCAAAATTTTGGATAGGTGTATGAAGCTTTGGCCACCAGGAACACTTGCTATGCTAGGCTTACCCCCAATTTTTTGAAATAGATACTATCTAATACCAATACCAAGCATACCCCCAAAATTTCAGGCAAGTAGGACCAGCGGAAGTCATCAAAATTGATTTTAAGAAGGAAATGCATGACAATTGCCCTGCTTGGGAGACTGTCACATTGACCAAAATCCCTCAGTGACATGACTGTGACATGCTTTTGCATATCTTGTTCCCTTGTTGGCAATGCTCCAAGGCTATAATACACTTTCCAAAATTCCTCAAAATTTTTGGGAGTATGTAAAACTACATTTGATAGACACATGTTATTTTTCTAGGCTGCACAATATGATGTTGAAGCTACATCAATGGAAAAGTAAAATTTCTGCATATCCTGAATAGATAAGTACTGTATGCCCACTACATAAGTCAATTTAAATCTGTGAAATTAACAGGATTCCTTAAAGCCACTAAATTTGAAGATCTCGAAAATCTCTCAGCACGCAGGGACGACACTCAGATCTGGCTGGCGCTCAGGCCTGCTCAGGCTTTGAGCGATCATTGCTCGGGAGCACGGAAGCCATCACCAGCACCAAGCCATCAACTCAGGCACCCCTGATACCCACCCGCAGCACCACTAACTTCCAAGTGCATATCAACGCCATAGAAGGCATCATACCTTCATTATATTGTTGTGACGGTGAGTGTGAATTTCAGCTAACAAAAGCTAATACTAGATCTCATTTTACTATCTACAACTTCAAACCGAACCAACATGTGACAAAGCAAACAAGGCAACAATAACGCGCATATGAATTGTCAACTTGCAATTTAACGTGTCAACACTGTTGGAAGGATGCAGGAGTGTGGTAATGGACAGATACACTATGGAGAGGTGGTGTTCTGTATCTAAAGCTGGGATATGGCCATGAAAGAAAGTACCCACAGTGAGTAGTTCTGTTGCTTTGGGTATCATGCACAATACTGACAGTTAACCACAAACACAAAATAAGCCTTCTTCTTCGCCTGCCACTTCCGACTATGCTGTTGCAGGACCATATTCCCTTTAGCCTCCATTCCACGTAGTACCTCTGTACCCCTCACATTTGTCGTGACTGTAAATTTAGACTGCTGTTCCACTCTCCATCATGCTCCATGCTCATAATGCCAATACAATCCAAAGATTTGTACTCACCATTCTCTAACATGCAACATGTCGAATTGATTGTCTTGTTTGTGTTTGTAGCATTTTTCAGCCGACATTGTGAACCCAACGCGACTGCTCTCATTTTGCATCTGGCAAGATGACTTTGTTACTGGAGCCAAGTCGGAAGCGCTTCACACCTTGCATTGCGCCAAGTTCAAGCTTATTATGACCAACTGACCATACATACAGTATAGTACATTTACATTGATTCACAAATCATGATGCACACTGTTTTGAGAATACGTACCTCCTTCGATGTACAAAGCTGAAGCAAAGAAACACTCAATCTTGGGATGCTGAAGGAATGATCAAGTATAAAACACATGAGATTCCCACTGAGATCTGACAGTGCTAAGGCTGTCGATCTGTATTTTGTACAGGGTTGTACTTGATCTGACTTGTCCATGACAACACTCCTCTCGGCTCCTTAAATTCCTGTTTGGCTCCTTAAATTCTCTTAAATTCAGCTTATTTCTTACTTATGTCTGGTTATTTCTTAAATTCAGAACAGGACAACATCTGGTGAGGAATGGATGGTGTTTCTTTACTTTTAAAGATACTATGCACAGTGACGCTTGGGTATGGGAGACCAGGACCCAACATCGACATGTCGCACGGAGTTTGAATTCTTTGTTGATCCAAACACCAAGTTGTCTACCCATACTCACACTCATCATTACGAGTATCCTCTACTCTCTTACTTAGTGCCTAGTGCTGAGGATCACCATGCCTCAAGTATCCCAACCAAATCTTGGTTGCCCCATCTTGTCAGTTTTTTCTACATTCCTGTCTCTTTTTCTCATCTTCTCACAAAAACAGATCTTTCTAGGGCAATCCCACTCCCCATCTGCAGCACTCCCACCCCTTCCTCTCTCTTCCTCCTCACTAATCACTGGCCCCTGCTCAAACTTCACTGTGAAATTTATTTACTTGCACTCTTCCTCCTGCACATCCCCTCCCCGCCTTCCCCAATCCTCAAATCCCAGCTAAATTCATTTCACTCACACCCTTCCCCCTGCGAATCTCCTCCCCACCTTCCCTGATTCTTAAACCTGACTCCTAGTATGAAGGAAGTACGTGCATGCTTGTTAGAGGTGGGACACCATTCAGGAACCCACGTGCTTTGGCAACACTTTGGTGGAGTAGTCTGGTACCTCCGTGAATGCACAATCAAGCGAAGGGCCACTGTTTGCAGGGTCAGTCTGCCCCACAGTGTTCACGTGCTGTGGTCTGCCACTTGTGTGCTTGTGGCTGAGGATGCAGCTTAGTGCAACACATCATTGATATCCGCAGGTGTAGTGTTGCTGATTCACGTTGGGCCATCCACTGTTGTACCTGACATTAGTCACAGGCTGGGTGTGAAAGCTTGGAAGTTGGTTGTCCGTGATTGGGAGTATCCCAATCTGAGCTGGAAGGGAAGCATAAGTGGTGGTAGGGAGACTGTTTGAAACATGCAACTAGTTAAATAACATCTTGTATCTTTTCAACAACACAATTGTATTAGTTATACCTAATGTTTTTTATTTAATGCAAAAAGTCAACTAAAAAAACACAAAGTGTCACCTTTAAAAAGGCAGAAGTTGTTATTGAACACCAAATGGACAACAGATAAAAAAGCAACCAACCTACCAAGATGAAATTGGTGGAGCTGAAGGGAGGAGTTGTTGTGAAGTCATGGGTGTGACAATTGGGTCGAAGCATTAGGAAACAGTTGCAGGGTAGGCAACAGTGGTGGAGGTGTGGTCTATGGCATGTCTGCCAGAGGACATGCCATCAAAGAACATACTGCCAGAGGCGATCTCACCCATGCTCAAGGGGTACACGAGTGAAAGTGCATGTGAATAGTGTTTAGAAGTCCGGTCTCGTGACTGGAAAAAAACCGTAACCAGACCGGACCAAGACTGCAAAAGACCAGACCTGTGGTTATGGTCTTTTATTTTTGAGATGTTAAGACCACAAAAAAACCGGTTAATGTGAACCGGTCTTGACCAGTTTGGACCGGTCTTTCGTAGCCCCTTAAATACCCTTTAAAATGCACCCAAGAACATACAATTTGGTACAGAATCGAGAGAGATATGAATTAAATTGTAAAATATTTTTGGAAATAGTAGATGTACCAGATTTATTTTATAGAAACACCAATTCCTAACCGAATTTAACGTTCTTGGGCTCGTTTTAAAGCCAGTAGACATGTTAATAAATTTACCGATTCATAATTTTAAAATATTAGCCTAAAGACCGGTCATAGACCGGTTAAAACTGATGCAGACCGAAACCAGTCTAGAGACTGCAAAAAGACTGCAGACCATGGTCTTTTGTGGTCCAGTCTGGTCTTTTTGACTTCTGGGAAAAGGGTAGACCAGTTACAGTTACAGTTAAAGCCTCTGGGCGTCAAAAGACCAGACCAGACTGGACTTTCAAACACTACATGTGAAACCTTCAAAAGCGAGTAAAATTTAGCAAGCTGAAGAGGATCAACAGAAGATTCACTCATGTATATATGAAATTCACCACAGAGAGCGGTCAATGAAGCCGAGGTGAGGAGCCATTGCAGCAGTCAAGCAAGCTTGAAGGGAGGAGCTGTTGTGGCCACCAAGCAAGCTCATGGACTGTCGTGAATTGATGTATTTGGAAACCTGGTTGAAGCCTGTCAGAGCCTGCTTGGAAGTCGGCAGCGACTCGCTCGCTGGCACTTGGCTAAACCAAAGCATCAAGCGAGGCGAGCAGGATGCAGTCCAGCAAATTTTGCAAGTGAACTCATGGATTGCAGACTGGTCCTCCCCCAGAGGACTGGGGGGGTGCTGAGACGATGCCAGTAAGGCACAATGGAACAGGTGTGAGGAAGGTGCACAGGGCCTAGGAGAAGTTGGGGAGGCCAAAGGGATGAGCGACAAAGGCGCACGCGAAATCTTCAAAATGCAGTGGGAGATGAGAAAGTTGGGAAAGGATCCAAAAAAGATCCACTCACCTCTATACGAAACAGACAGCGCAGAGAAAGGTCAAGGGGATGCCTGCCAAACAAGAGACAAATGGCTGAAATCGCAAAGAAAAGCACCTTGAGGCAGATGCAGGTGATAATGACATGAAAGCCATAGGCACAGCAGAGGCAGAGTGTTTCCCCAGGCAGCGAAGAGTGAAAAGCGAGGGGAACATGGGTGAAGGTGGAGACTGAGATGTGGAGAGCATTGAGGGAGGCAAAGAAAGAACAAGGGGATGCATCTTCTTTTGGGTGCATGCAAGGGAAGCACGTGGTTGATAAGATGTGATGAGATGTGATGGCATCAAAAGGGTCTGAGGAATGATCCTGAAAAGTCTCAGGGATCTCCTGGATCGGTCCCATGACCCCAAACAGGGACAAATCCTCTTAAATTTGACAACATAAGCAAGACATAAGTCCTGGTCAAAAATGACTTGGGTTGTTCCAAGGTACTTCTGATTGCCTAGAATTGAGGCAATGTAAACATGTCGTTTTATTGACAGAATTCTATACAAATAGACTTGAATTGACTCCAGTTCAATCTAGTGTTTGGAAGTCCGGTCTTATGACTGGAAAAAGACTGTAACCAGACCAGACCAAGACCACAAAAAACCGGACCAGTGGTCTGGTCTTTTCATTTTTGAGAAGTAAAGACTGCAAAAAGACCGGTCTAAATGAATTGGTCTTGACCAGTTAGGATTGGTTTCTTGTAGCCCATTAAATACCCTTCAAAATGCACTCAAGAACATATTAATTGGTTCAAAACTGACAAAGATATAGTTAAAAATGTAAAATTTTGTTGAAAATAGTAGATGTACCAGACTTTTTTTGTAGAAACACCATCTACCACTTCATAATTTTAAAATATTGGTCGAAAGACTGGTCTTAAACCGGTTAAAACCGAAGAAGACCAAGACTGGTCTATAGACTGCAAAAAACTGCAGTCTGTGGTCTTTTTGCAGTCCGGTTCGGTCTTTTGACTTCTGGGAAAAAGGCAGACTGGTTATGGTTATGGTTAAAGCCCTCAGGCATCAAAAAACTGGACCAGACCAGACTTTTAAACACTAGTTCAATCCAAATCAATATTACACTATGTAAGGGTACATTAAATACATGTACACAGTGTGTGGGTCAGCCTTCCAAATCACCTGAAATATAACTAACTCAATTGATGCCACATCAAGCCACACAAATCAACCATAGTCACTGTGACTCAGCCTCATTGGAGTTGATTTTCACTGGGCATAAGTATGTAGACCAGTCTTGGTCTTGGTCTTTTTGTTTTGGGCCAAAAAACCGGACTGGACTGGACTTTCAAGCACTACATACTACATTGGACATTAGCTATAGATTGAGCCAAAACTTTACAATACCTGTAGCAGGCTTTGCAGTCTGCTACATGGTTATTGAATGTTGAATGCCAAACACATCTACATGTCCAAAAAATATCTCTGATCTCGTGACAATCGCGTGAAATTTCAGCTCTTCTCACCACTACTTATGTCGTTGAATTTAAGAGGATTCGTCCCGAAAGGGGTTCGTGGGAGCGATCCAGGAGATCCCTGAGACTTTTCAGGGATTGTGCCTCGGACCCTTCTGGACCCTTTTGATGCCATCACATCTATCACATCTTATCAACGTGCACGCGTGCTTCCCTGCCCTCGCCTTTTGTGCGCCCAAAGAAGATGCGTCCCCTTGTTCTTTCCTTCCCTCGCCCCTTCCCTCAACACTCTCTGCGTCTCAGTCTCCGCCGTTGATGTGGGTGTCGCTTCGCCCGCGTTCCCCTCGTTTTCTGCGTCCTCACCGCCTGGGGGAAACACTCTGCCTCTGTTGTGTCTATGGCTTACATGCTGTTATCACCTGCATCTGCCTCGAGGTGCCTTTCTTCACGATTTCGGCCATCCTTCTCTTGTTTGGCGGGCATCCCCTTGACCTTTCTCTGCACTGTCTGTTTCATATAGAGGTGAGTGGATCTTCTTTGGATCCTTTTCCAACTTTCTCACTTCCACTCCGTTTTGAAGATTTCGCGTGCGCTTTTGTCGCTCGTCCCTTTGGCCTCCGACTTCTCCTAGGCCCATGTGCACCCCCCTCACCCGTATCTGGTCTGTTGCGTCTTATTGGCGTCGTCTCAGCACCCCCCAGTCCTCTGGTAGGAGGACCAGTCTGCAATCCGCGAGTTCACTTGCGAAGTTTGCTGGACTGCATCCTGCTCAACTCGTCTGACACTTTGGTTTATCCGAGTGCCAGCGAGCGAGTCGCTGTCGACTTCCCAGCAGACTCTGACAGGCTTCAACTGGGTTTTCGAAGACATCAATTCACCTCAGATCGTGCGATCACTTGGCAGCTGCAACAGCTCCTCCCTCCAAGCTCGCTTGACTGCCGCAATGGCTCCTCACTTCAGCTTCCTCGATTGATCTCTGCAGCGAATTTCATATATGTGGTGAGTAGATCTTCTGTTGATCCTCTTCAACTTCCTGATTTTCAATCGCTGGTGAAGGGTTCACATGCACCTTCACTCGCGTACCCGTTGATTACAGGCGAGATTGCCTCTGGCAGCATGTTTTTTGGCGGCATGTCCTCTGGCAGACATGCCATAGACCACACTTTCTCCACCACCGTTGCCCACTTTGCAACCGTTTCCTAACGCTTCGACCCAATTGTCGCACCCATGACTTCGCAACAACGAGTCCACCAATTTCATCCTGATAGGTCGGTTGATTTTCAATCTCTTGTTCATTCGGTGTTCAATAACTTCAGCCTATTCTCAGATTGAAGCAAATATGCGAAGACGACACTTTGTGATTTCTTAGTTTACTTTTCGCATTAAAAAGTATTACGCGTAACTATAGTAGTTGTGTTGTTGAAAATGGTAGCTAGATTCTTTTTTTCATTCCTCGAGCTGCTTGATGGCTGACCTATCTACTTTGCAGTACTCTTGCGGCGGTTGCGGCTGAGAATTTTGCCTTCCGCCTGCCCTTTGACCCGGATCGCGTGCAAGAGAGCCGTGATGCCATCCTTATGTTCTGGGTAAGCCTGAAGGAATGAGGTTTCATCTCGCCCAAATCTGGAAGCAAGTAGTGAGTGTTGACCTTGGTATTCTGCAAAAATGGCTCATTCTTCAATGAACTCCAGTGCGATCGTGCGCCGTTGACCACATAACTGGCTTTGGCGACTGGAAGCATGCCACTCCTGTTTCCAGTGCTCGAGAGCTGTGTGGTGGTTGCGACCAGGGTCGGGATGCTCCCAGTCATGTACGACCTGCTTCCAGGCAGTTGCTCCCATCTTGCGGCTGATTTCTGGCACGACCACAGATGGCTCAACAGGAACAGGACTGCCCGAGCCATTTGTCATGGCATTCATCAGCAAGGAGCCCTGGAGTGGAACTACAGCCCCATGGCCACTTCCAACTGTAGGGTAGATAC
>NW_001889891.1:472307-477755 GCF_000143565.1 Laccaria bicolor S238N-H82
TCAGTTCAATCCAAATCAATATTACACTATGTAAGGGTACATTAAATACATGTACACAGTGTGTGGGTCAGCCTTCCAAATCACCTGAAATATAACTAACTCAATTGATGCCACATCAAGCCACACAAATCAACCATAGTCACTGTGACTCAGCCTCATTGGAGTTGATTTTCACTGGGCATAAGTATGTAGACCAGTCTTGGTCTTGGTCTTTTTGTTTTGGGCCAAAAAACCGGACTGGACTGGACTTTCAAGCACTACATACTACATTGGACATTAGCTATAGATTGAGCCAAAACTTTACAATACCTGTAGCAGGCTTTGCAGTCTGCTACATGGTTATTGAATGTTGAATGCCAAACACATCTACATGTCCAAAAAATATCTCTGATCTCGTGACAATCGCGTGAAATTTCAGCTCTTCTCACCACTACTTATGTCGTTGAATTTAAGAGGATTCGTCCCGAAAGGGGTTCGTGGGAGCGATCCAGGAGATCCCTGAGACTTTTCAGGGATTGTGCCTCGGACCCTTCTGGACCCTTTTGATGCCATCACATCTATCACATCTTATCAACGTGCACGCGTGCTTCCCTGCCCTCGCCTTTTGTGCGCCCAAAGAAGATGCGTCCCCTTGTTCTTTCCTTCCCTCGCCCCTTCCCTCAACACTCTCTGCGTCTCAGTCTCCGCCGTTGATGTGGGTGTCGCTTCGCCCGCGTTCCCCTCGTTTTCTGCGTCCTCACCGCCTGGGGGAAACACTCTGCCTCTGTTGTGTCTATGGCTTACATGCTGTTATCACCTGCATCTGCCTCGAGGTGCCTTTCTTCACGATTTCGGCCATCCTTCTCTTGTTTGGCGGGCATCCCCTTGACCTTTCTCTGCACTGTCTGTTTCATATAGAGGTGAGTGGATCTTCTTTGGATCCTTTTCCAACTTTCTCACTTCCACTCCGTTTTGAAGATTTCGCGTGCGCTTTTGTCGCTCGTCCCTTTGGCCTCCGACTTCTCCTAGGCCCATGTGCACCCCCCTCACCCGTATCTGGTCTGTTGCGTCTTATTGGCGTCGTCTCAGCACCCCCCAGTCCTCTGGTAGGAGGACCAGTCTGCAATCCGCGAGTTCACTTGCGAAGTTTGCTGGACTGCATCCTGCTCAACTCGTCTGACACTTTGGTTTATCCGAGTGCCAGCGAGCGAGTCGCTGTCGACTTCCCAGCAGACTCTGACAGGCTTCAACTGGGTTTTCGAAGACATCAATTCACCTCAGATCGTGCGATCACTTGGCAGCTGCAACAGCTCCTCCCTCCAAGCTCGCTTGACTGCCGCAATGGCTCCTCACTTCAGCTTCCTCGATTGATCTCTGCAGCGAATTTCATATATGTGGTGAGTAGATCTTCTGTTGATCCTCTTCAACTTCCTGATTTTCAATCGCTGGTGAAGGGTTCACATGCACCTTCACTCGCGTACCCGTTGATTACAGGCGAGATTGCCTCTGGCAGCATGTTTTTTGGCGGCATGTCCTCTGGCAGACATGCCATAGACCACACTTTCTCCACCACCGTTGCCCACTTTGCAACCGTTTCCTAACGCTTCGACCCAATTGTCGCACCCATGACTTCGCAACAACGAGTCCACCAATTTCATCCTGATAGGTCGGTTGATTTTCAATCTCTTGTTCATTCGGTGTTCAATAACTTCAGCCTATTCTCAGATTGAAGCAAATATGCGAAGACGACACTTTGTGATTTCTTAGTTTACTTTTCGCATTAAAAAGTATTACGCGTAACTATAGTAGTTGTGTTGTTGAAAATGGTAGCTAGATTCTTTTTTTCATTCCTCGAGCTGCTTGATGGCTGACCTATCTACTTTGCAGTACTCTTGCGGCGGTTGCGGCTGAGAATTTTGCCTTCCGCCTGCCCTTTGACCCGGATCGCGTGCAAGAGAGCCGTGATGCCATCCTTATGTTCTGGGTAAGCCTGAAGGAATGAGGTTTCATCTCGCCCAAATCTGGAAGCAAGTAGTGAGTGTTGACCTTGGTATTCTGCAAAAATGGCTCATTCTTCAATGAACTCCAGTGCGATCGTGCGCCGTTGACCACATAACTGGCTTTGGCGACTGGAAGCATGCCACTCCTGTTTCCAGTGCTCGAGAGCTGTGTGGTGGTTGCGACCAGGGTCGGGATGCTCCCAGTCATGTACGACCTGCTTCCAGGCAGTTGCTCCCATCTTGCGGCTGATTTCTGGCACGACCACAGATGGCTCAACAGGAACAGGACTGCCCGAGCCATTTGTCATGGCATTCATCAGCAAGGAGCCCTGGAGTGGAACTACAGCCCCATGGCCACTTCCAACTGTAGGGTAGATACTGTGTGATACATAGCTGCAGGGCTGACTGCCATGATTGGTGAAACCTCCCCAGGACGTGGGTGCGGGCAGTGGCGCGGGCATAGACTGTGTTACAGGCATAACCTGTGGCCGCTCGCTAATCAATGTTCGCATCTCTTCCCACATCCTGCGCTGCTCTGCGAACTGCACAGAGAATAGCTTGAGTCCTTCTGCAGCTGTTAGAGGTCACGTTTCCCCACTCTCGCCCATGTGGGACATGTTGACTTCATAGTCAACAGGACAGAGAGCATCACTATGATCCTCTTCGTACGTATATAATTCATCGAGCAGGTATCGTATTAATGTATCACGCTAGATCCACAAACATTAGCCTTCTGTAGAAGTGCAGAGCTGATACATACGTGTTCGCCAATCGCCCACCCTCCCCACCAACGAATTCGAGCCAGCGTCCAACGCTGCCCAATCAGCGCGAACATAAAGCGGTATTGTGCACCTCCGCGGCGGAAGCAGTGGGTTGTGAAGTGTCCTGCGCCCCTGATTCCTGCTGCCGCAGTCCACTCGTTAATCCTCTTTTGAATAAGGTCGGATGTAATGGGTACATGTGGGTGTGCAACCAGCCCGTTCACACCAAAGGACGGAAAAATGAACTCATCTGGCTGTAGCTTCCTTCCAAGAAGCCGAGTCTCGTAAAATTCCTTCCATTTCCAAATGTGTGTGTATAGGTCAATGGCGGGGTTGTTGGGCTGTGGGTAGACATTGTAGGTATGCCCTGTGTGGGAAGATTGAGCATCCCATAATTCAACAAGACATTTCGCACAAACTGTTGAGTCCATTCTCTCCGTTCTTTGATTTCTTCTGCCAATTCTTACGGTTTCGTAGATTGAACTTGACGTATGGTAGATGAGGTTTGCCTGGCCTTGGCGGCGGCGCAAAATCAACATGTTTAGCCTGAAGACCAGCTGCCTCGTTCACCCTGGCTTCATGTGAGGTTTCTTTTGACTTGGCAAAGATCTTGAGCTTACCGAGTCCAGATCAACCAGCTAAAACTTGCGAACGCCAGATTGAACAAATGGCTAGCTTTCAATGCAAGTGTCTGCTGGTCTGTGATCTCAAGGTTGGAAGGACAGGTTTTTTGTGAATGTGCGAACAAAGCTTGCATATCTGCAAGTGACATCGCTCGGGAATGATTCCGCTCGCCCTCGCCATCCTTGTTTTTGCAGGCATCGAGCATGTCCTCGACCTCTGCCGAGCGAGTAGGATTACCCTCCCATCTTTGGCGGGCATCATTGAAGTGCCAACATCCTCGATACATGTCGTTGGCCCTTCATCATCGTAAGTATGTGGCTATCACATTCTCGATGGGAGACATACATTTGGTCATAGTACCGTGTAAACGCAGTGTGAATTGAGATGGCCGTGGATGCCTTTCTATTCTCTGTGAAGCACTTGTGCGTCATAAACATGGAGATTGCAAGCGGCGTGCATTCAATGGGGGGGCCGTCGAAGGCCTTGTGGAAGTCGGGATCCAACTTGGCTGGTCCGTCGTCTTGTATTTCATCCTCATCATCATCACCCGACAATACTTCGTCCCCATCTTCCTGCCACCGCTTTTCTGCTTCTGCTTGCTCTACCGAAAATCGGGCCACAAACTCCTGCCCCCGCTTGACCTGTCCACCATAATTGTTATTCGTGTTCTCTGATTTCCCATACTGCTTCTTCTTCTCAACGGACGCCTTTTGGAGACAAGCATAGTCATTGGCGGAAAGTGGAGTCTTCGTCTTTGATTTGGGTGCCCTCTTGCTACTCTTGCCCTTGCGAGCCTTTGCTGGATTTGAGGGAGCTGGCATGGTAGCTTTGTCAAGGCCAATTCCTCTGAAACACGGACTTCATTAATATTTATTGATCTCATTTAATGATCGGTTTATAGTACAAACAGGAACAGATAATGGAGAGCCGAAGTAGGTACAAGTAGATCTGTCTAACCCTTTTTTACTCCTCCCCGCTTGAAAGAGTGAGATCGACATGAGTCCCCGCAACACCAGGGGGAAGAATCAGCTCTATGAAAAAGAGGTGAGCTGTGAATGAGATAGGTTCCGAGTGGAAGGTATACACACCTTCGTCAGAGCAACTGATGCTCATAGCATCGCTCTCATCAGCATCAGTGAGCTCTATGGGTGAAGTGGGTAAGGCGAGAAAGGTAGTTGTTGAACCTCTTCCGTTTGAGCGGCTGTGGCGATAATAGTTGTAATCTTCATTGTCTTCGTCGGCAGAGTCAATCTCGATGATTTCGTGTGGTTGTCTTGCAGCCGAGTGGCTGGTTGAAGCTTGTGCTTGGTCATTACTTTGCGCCGTGGTACTAGAGGTACTTCCTATTTCCATGACTGGCTGTACATTGATACTACTCGGCAATATCTGCAAAAAGAAGACAAATGGGGAGGGGCCATAAAAGAGAGAATCAGCATATACCGGTTTGTATGGAGCAGTGTGAATGTTGGCTTTCTTGTTTCTTGGGGGTGCCTCATGTAGAAATTTGTCAACGATGGCTGGAACTGCGCTGTGAAGGATCGGCCCCAGTACCCAAACATTGATGCTGATAATCGAGCCTCCTTTCACCAAGGCATTTTCGTCTTCAAGCGCTTGCCTGGCACCGCTCAGGGCAGTGATAGGTAGTGGCAGCAACCATACTTCGACAAGGTAGGACTCGAAAGCTGATTCTGACTTGAATTTTGTGTCCTGTTTACAAACGTGGCGGATAGATGATGGTGAAAGCACTGACTTCTCGCCTGAGAAATTATGAAGCTATTGAGATGAGGTTCAGAAACATTTTATACTCATAGCTACTGCTACGTACCTGCGAAAAGGTGCGGATGCAGTAGCCGGGCCAGACATGGCTGTAAAACTTGTCAATGATGGCTGTTCCCCATCCAAACAGACGCTCGCGATGAAAGGCGAGCTTTTCTGTATCAGGGAACTGAGGCGAAAGGTCACCAAGGTTAGGGCCGATCCCTCTGCGAGACCAGGATGTGACAGGATTAGCATAAAGGTAAACAATGTGGGGATCAGGAAAGTTCTCAGGGACCTTTGTCACCAATGTGGTGCAGTGACTCGGA
>NW_001889891.1:477805-479348 GCF_000143565.1 Laccaria bicolor S238N-H82
CTGGGGCCTGCGAGCCGAAATCAGTGTCATAACCAATTGACAAGATCAGGGGGAAGGGCTTACTTGGTGAAATTTGTAGCGAAAGTCTTGAATGATCTCAGAGAAGTGTTTGATGACCCAATGCTCCTTTTTCTTGACCACCGTACGGCGCTTATAATCAGGCCTCTCGGGACCATCAAAAACAAATATGACGGTGATTGGATAACGAAGAAGATGGGCCAAGTGGAAGAAAAGTGTGCGAAGCTCTGGATTTTCACCAGCTTGAGTGTGGAGGCCCTGCACATAGAACACGGCCTGGCATTCAACAATCCATACACTGTCTTGCTCATCAGCACTATGTGCAAGATGAGCAATTCCATCCTACCTTGCATCAATTCCTACAACCAAGGACCGAGTATTTCGTGCATTTCTTAAAAAGCCTTCGCGAACAGCCAATTCAAGTAGCGACACCAAGCGTCGCACAGAGTCCAATTTCTGCAGAAGTAAGATAAAGATCATCTGAGGCAGAACTCCATACCTTCCAAACATTGTGGATCCCCATGGTGGGCAGAGACGACAGAATAGCAGTGTTGGGGCAGATGTCTCAGTATCTCTGCCATAGTATGAGAGACGACTTGGTGTTTGCATCAACAAAGAATTCAAACTCCGCACGACGCGTCAATTCATGGTCGCGTCGACCATACCCAAGTGTCATTGCACGTAGTATCTTTCAAAGAAAAAAAAGAATATTCATCATTCAATGGGTATGATGATTTTTTTTAGCTCTGCCCAATGCTGAACCATTCGTCAACAGATGGTGTCCTGTTCTGCATTTAAGAAATAACCAGACATAAGTAAGAAATAAGTCGAAGGTAGCTTAAATTTAAGCTGGATTTAAGAGAATTTAAGGAGCCAAACGAGAATTTTAGGAGCTGAGAGGAGTGTTGTTATGGACAACTTAGCCATCAAGTACAACCCTTGACAAGATACAAATCGACGGGCTTAGCACCCTCAGATCTAAGCGAGGATCTCATGCTTTTTATACTACTTGATCATTGCCCAAGGTTGAGTGTTTCTCTCTTATTTCGAGAACAACAAGCTGTGTACATCGAATGAGCTGTTCTCGAAACAGTGTGTATTGTGAATCAATATAAATGTACTGTAGTGTAATGTAGAATATGTATGTATCATTGCAATGAGCTTGAACTCGGAGAGCTTCGCGTTGAAACCAAGCGGGCAGATTTACGCGATGTGGATTGTCGATGTCGGCCTAAAAACTCAAACAGTTCAACATCTTGCATGTTACAGAATGGTCAATGCGAACCTGTGGATTGTATTTGGCGTTACGAGGATGGAGTGCGATGGCCTTCAGATCAAGGTGGGAGTCTGTATCCACCATCGTGACAATATCGGGTACGATGCCTTCTACGGCAGTGGCTGTTGGGGTGCACGAATGGAATGGATATTGAAGGGAACGAAGGTCCTGCAATGGCATTGGAAGTGGCAGGTGGCGGCAATAGCCTGTCATGTTTTTGTGGTTGAGGGAATGAACTGGACAGAGACG